>NC_068984.1:146691041-146693319 GCF_001194135.2 Octopus bimaculoides | reverse complement strand
TGTGTATATATATATATATATATATATATATATTAGGCAACTTAAAGAATGGGATAGCATTCAGAGTAGAGAGAGAGAGAGAAAGACACAGAGAGAGAGACACAGAGAGAGACACAGAGAGAGACACAGAGAGAGACAGAGAGAGACAGAGACAGAGAGAGAGAGAGACAGAGAGAGAGAGACAGAGAGAGAGAGAGAGACAGAGAGAGAGAGAGAGAGAATGACAGAGAGACCTTTGTATGAATGTACTCCGTTACATGTATCAAGCAGTATTTTCTCTCCTTTGTACGTATACACAATGCACATGTGTGTATTGTATACACACACACGCGCGACTATATTACATTACATAGCAACACAGAGCAGACATGTTTTTATCGGTTCCTCGAGCATTTGTCAGTTGACATTAGTTCTTATCAGAATAACATTTTAACTCTTACACTTACCAGCTTCTTTGATGTGATTACATGATTTTCAGACCCACACTGACTGTACAATCCCTTCCTAGTTATATATTCACCATCACTTATTAATCTATCATTAATTATACATTCTCTGCCATTTACACTTAAAATATAGTCTTCTCTATAAATTATTCGCACATTAAGTAATATAACGCGAATATAAGTCGATCGATGTCAATATTTTTTTCACATTGATATTTCATATGATGTGAAGACGAATCGTCTGGCAGTTAGAGTGATAATCTCACAATCTTTGGTTTGTGGGTTTGATTCCCGCAGCAGGAGGTCTGTAGTGTCCTTGATCAATACTCTTCCATTCATGCTACTGCAATAAACTCAACTGAAAATATGGGAAGGTTGACTTTTTAGGATAACATTTCTCATTTTTGACATGCAAACAACCCTAAGTTTCATAGAGAACTATAAGACCAATGCTTATCTTCAGTTTAGGCTGGTCTATCATCAGCCCTTGGACTCACGGCAGTTTAACCAAGTATTCATGGCTTATAAGTGACTGAGATGACAGCACTTCTTGCCCCAGGATGGGACACCAGTCCGTCTCAGAGTTAACTTCCCAGCTTTTAATGAAATTCATTTACAGCTGAGTTAATTGGAGCAACATGAAATGAAGTGTTTTGTTCAAGAACATAACCTTTTCGCTCAGTCCGGGATCGAAACCGCGATGTTATGATCGTTAATGTGACATCGTATCCCCTATGTTACGTTCTTTCACCATCTTAAGTTTGCTGAATCTTAAAATGGTTGGTTGCTAATCTAATCCTCTACAGAAAATTACATTGTTGCTACTAGCATTTCCTACAACTAGGATTGAACTCAGCACTGCAAGGTTATGAATGAGCCCTGGTTAATTTCATTGTGTTATTACTACATGGTGTACCTAGATGCAAGTCGGTGGACTTGGCGCAGCGCCGCTGACAAAATATGAACAGCCGACCCTTCAGTCATCCACGCTCTCAAAATACACACATACCTTCTTCAATAAATTCTTTTTACACGTTCAATGCGTAACACATGTCAAAGGAGATATAATTACGCTGGAAACATCCGACTAGAAATTGAAGCATCTGAAATCTAGCCGATAGTATACAAAACACTTAGAACTGGAGGCCATATGCGGCATCGAAATGTTATACTGTTGCGCATCGTACACGATAGATATGGTTGGACTTAAAAACAGGATAAAACAAAAACAATGTAAAAACAAAATAAGGAAAAGTAAAGAAAAGACTAAACGCCTATTACACCACCAGCTTTACGTTTCAAATACAAAGACCGGTTCATTGTTACCTCGCCAACTCAACTACAAACATGCTTATTATTTCTTGCGTTTTCTTTTCGTCCATGTTTCTCGTTTTTGTTCTTCTTGATGTTGTTGCTGTTGCTTCGGTACTTTTTTCCTACAGTCGTATTTCTTCTTCTTCTTCTTATTATTATTATTATTAGTAGTAGTAGTAGTAGTAGTAGTAGTAGTAGTAGTAGTAGTAGTAGTAGTAGTATTATTATCATCATCATCATCATCATCATCACCATCAACATTATCATCATCGTTCCTTGTATTGTTATAGCCTATAAAAAGAACGCGTCGTATACAAACACGCATATGCGCATATATACATATATATGGGCATGCATATATATATCTACATATATATACATATGCAGGTATATACATGCGTTTATATATACATATATATATAATATATAGATTTATGTATATACACATATACATGTATTTGTATGTGTGTATGCATGTATATATATATATATATATATATATATATATATATATATAT
>NC_068984.1:146682948-146687043 GCF_001194135.2 Octopus bimaculoides | reverse complement strand
TGTGTGTGTGTGTGTGTGTGTGTGCACTTCAGTGAAACTTAATATAATGACATGCGAAAGCATCAATCATGATGTCGGATGCTAGTTAAAATATACGTGCTCTTCTTTTGTTCTAGAATTTGGCTTCCACACACACACACACACACACACAACCAGCCATGCACCTCCCCCACGCTTGTCACACGTTATCCATAACCACCGCATATATAAGAACTACGAACTAATAAGGGTATTAAATTATAATAACAAATTATGATTGCTGTTTGGTGAATAAACAAACAGCGAATCATTTTACTAAAAGCTGAAAATTGTTATGTTAAATACAACAGCTCTGTGATGTAAAAGAATTGGATCTCTCGTTCAATCTGAACCGTTCATTTTCTAGTTATGCTACATTTGCTCTGAAATGTATTTTCTATGTGGATACACGGGATGTTTATTTCTGGTTTTTTTTTTTGTAATTTTTGCTGTAGATGATGTTGATGTTGTTACAGGTGCTGCTGGTGTTCGTGTTGGTATTGGTGGTGGTGCTGGCTTTGTTGTTCGTGTAGTAGTAGTAGTAGTAGTAGTAGTAGTAGTAGTAGTAGTAGTAGTAGTAGTAGTAGTAGTAGTTGTTGTTGTTGTTGTTGTTGTTGTTGTTGCACTGGATGATATTGTTCATGTTCTATTTGAGTAAAGGCGCGTAGCCAAATGGTTGTCGGTTTATGATTAGAAAGTCGTGAGTTCAATCTCTAAATCGAACGATGCGTCGTATCCTTAGGCAAGGCACTTCATTTACAGTAGGGTAGACTGGAACAACGTGAAATGGAGTGTCTTTGGTGGTGGATTTATTTTACCATTCATTCAGCAGATGTTAGGGATGGGTAGTACATTCTTTTGTTTCATTTCATTTAAGGCATAGGTTCTCAAAGTGGGGGGCTACCGCCCCCTGGTGGGCATTGAGAGGGTCCAGGTGGGCGCTGGTGTTTGAGGGGGCGATAGAGAAAAAGGAGGCATTGGGAGAAAGGCAGTGGACTGGGGGACGCTTATGAATTTCTGATATTGTTATAGTATTGCATACAAATTATATAATAATACTAAATATCAAATGATTCATTGTGTATATAAATTAGTAAATGACGTGTTCAGCAAAATATACACATAAGCATATGCGCAGCTGCAATTATTCATACGTCTCAAATAACTCAGCCAACACAATATCGAAAGCTCAGCGAGAAAAAAAACTCTAAATTTTCGGATACATTACTTAGTTAGTTTGACATTCTCATATTCATCACATGGAAAGCGATTAGCTGTTTGGTTTACAACATAAAAGCGAAGTTGTGAAGGACCAAATGGGTTGTGTGATTAAGAATGATACAATGAACTTGCGAATTCTATATATGATAATTAAACTCACAGACTTGAATCCACGATTTTGAATCGGTTAAAACCATTTAACTTTATTATGATGCGTTTCTGTTTTCCAAACGATCTTATTAACCCTTCTAATTCAGTAATGAATTAGCGAATTCGTTTGAGTAGAAGTCTGTAGAAAAGGTAAATGAACAAGAAATAGCTGCAACGTTAAATCTTCTTTGCTCAGTTAATCATTGAGACACAAGAAGCCATTTCATTTTCTCCTGATGGTTCGAGAGTTTCGTGAATTGGATTCCATCCCACTCCAAATTAGGACCATTGCGAGTGAAATTGAACCTAGTACAAACTAATAGAAATTCTTCAGTCTTTTTTCTCTGCTAATAATAAAATTTGCATAGAACTCAAAGAATAAGGTCTACAATCTATAGTATAAGGTTTCATCAACTTGAAGCAGTGAATCCCCAACGCATTCATAAGAGTAAGAAGAACACACGCACACACACACGCACACACATGTATGTATGTATGTATATACATACATACATACATACATACATACATATATGTGTGTAAAGGGAGAAAGATAGAGAGAGGATAAGGAACCATTTTCCTTCTAAGTTACATTTCAAAGAACAAAGATATTCTCCGATCTTTGGCGTCAATGGGCGGCAATCGACCATTGATGATGATAATACTGATTAGAAAAAATGTCACATAATTGATTCCGGTGGTTACAGATACCCAAGAGAGAGACAAACATCAAACAAATATCTATCTAGGAAAAGTAAAGTGATATCTCTCTGTTACATCTAGCAACATATCGTACTTTGTTTTGCTATCAGTGACAGCATATATCATTGCTTAAGCGTGTAATGGGATATATTTGTAGTCTACAACTTAACGTGTCGGCTGCAGGAGTAATGGAGGGAAAATCTGTGCTACAATGGAGGCCAAAAGAATCTGGACATATCAGAACTGCAAAAAAGTACTCTCATCCTGAAAGAAATTTATCAACATGAGAACTTTTAAACTCTTTCAAAATTGAAAATATTGTAACAAATGTTTACCGAAATCTTTATTTTCCTTTGTCTTCAACGACTCGTTCTTAATCATTAATAAGATTCATAGTAAAGCAGTGATATATTCACACGCTCACAGAGACAGATATACCAATACGTGTGTATGTACGTACGTACGTATGTATGTATGTATGTATTATGTACGTATGTATTATGTATGTATGTATGTATGTATGTATGTATGTATGTATGTATGTATGTATGCGCGTATGTATGTGTGTACGTATGTATGTATGTGCGTGTGTCTGTGTACGTATGTACGTGTGTGCGCGCGAGTGTGTGGGCTGTGTGCGTATCTATATGACTATACATGATGACCCTCCAACCATCACAACCACAAAGTGCCATCTCCAAAGAAAGGGCCAGAACCGTTTGTAATTGACTCATTTAAGATGATAAAAATGTAAAGTTTTCATAAATATTCAAATAACTCTAAAAACGCGTTACTTAAACAGCTCAAAGCTCACTCACTTTCATCGTCTTTGTCTTTCGTTTCTTTCATCTCATCATTTACACGGCCTTTACCGCCATTTGCATCTTATTTCATTTAATTTCTAAGGCGACGAGCTGGCAGAGTCGTTAGCACGCCGGGTGAAACGCTTGGCGGTATTTCGTCTGCCACTGCGTTCTGAGTTCAAATTCCGCCGAGGTCGACTTTGCCTTTCATCCTTTCGGGGTCGATAAATTGAGTACCAGTTACGTACTGGGGTCGATATAATCGACTTAATCCGTTTGTCTGTCCTTGTTTGTCCCCTCTGTGTGCAGCCCCTTGTGGGCAGTAAAGAAATAGGTATTTCGTCTGTTTTTACGTTCTGTGTTCAAATTCCGCCGAGGTCGACTTTGCCCTTCATTCTTTCGGGGTCGATAAATTAAGTACCAGTTGCGTACTGGGGTCGATCTAATCGACTGGCCCTCCTCCTCAAAACTTTCGGCCCTTGTGCCTAGAGTAGAAAAGATTATAATTCACTTTCTATGCTTCGCCCTTTACAATCTGCAGCATCTCCTCACCTGGTCTGAATATAGGGATTATATACCATCCTACAAACCATTTAAGTCAACACAAAACCTTACATGGTTAACATCGCAGAAATATATTTAACAATCGCAAAATAAAACCTATATAAACTATTTGCTGTACCAAAACACCATGCATAAATAAACACGAATATTTGAAACTTTTGTCTTACAGATGATCGTTGTATGATTATACATGCAGAAGACTACACATAATTTATATATACATGAACAAATTAATATGAGACCAGTATACACACCTAAAAAAATATAAAGCTAAGCTGTAGATGGAAATCCGATATTTGTATATTATTTTGTTCTTATTTATGTATTTTTTATGTATTTTCTTATTCATTTTATTTCATTCTTATGCTCTCGTCTTGCAGTTGTAGAAGTGAGTGTTTATGTGAAAACGTGTAGACATACTTTGTCGAGAGCAACACATAGCATTTGAGTGTGAGAGGCGGCTGTGCACCTGCATCTGTTGGTATGCACTCTCGAATAAACACGTGTGTGCGTAGATATACAAATAGACAGACAGATAGACAGACAGATAGATAGATAGATAGATAGATAGATAGATAGATAGAGAGAGAGAGAGAGAGAGAGAGAGAGAGAGAGATAGGCAGATAGATAGATAGAA
>NC_068984.1:146677639-146679476 GCF_001194135.2 Octopus bimaculoides | reverse complement strand
TTGTGATCCGTGTAGCTGACTATGTGAAATTGTGGACACCCTATGCTATCTCTATCTACTCTCCTACACAGTACTCTATCTAGATATGATCTCGACAACCCGATGCGGTTTGTCCATGTCCACATTGGCGCATTCGGATGGTCGAGTCGGTACCTGTCAGACAGTTGAAAGCGTCTGAGCAGGTCTTTGAGGCATTTGCATCCCCGTCTATTCCTATCTCTGCCCAGATAGATAGATAGATAGATAGATAGATAGATAGATAGATAGAGAGATAGATAGATAGATAAATAAATAGATAGATAGATAATATTCCTGTGGGTATATATCTCTGTGTTCTAGAGTACATTCATACCTCGTCATCTATAAATTTTCTGCGTTCATCTGATTCGTTTTGATTCATATAAGATCGTAAACATATATACACACACACACACGTTTGTTTGTTTTTTTTTATTAAAACTGCAAAAACATCACAAAAATCTGTTACTCGGAGTTTCACGTTCCCGTTCGTCAGACAGTTGTGATTCTTGATCACAACTGCCCGATCACAACTTCTACTCCTCAAATTCTTTTCTAAATTTTTCATATTTTAATATCAGAATTTTGCTAAGTTTCGAAGCACATTCCTTCCCGTACTTTTAATCCCCACACTATGATCTCATTGTGACCTCCACTGTTTTCCATTTTAGGCCCCTTTTTATTTGATAATCATATGTAAAGTCCTCTTTCTGGTTATCACCTCGTCCCTATCTATCATTAACTTGCTAGCATCTTCTGAGACATTCTTTTATGTAGGTATGGCTGGTTTTATGGTCATTGTGAAATAGGAGTAGGGAAGAGTATCTGACATTAATTGATTTATCACCGGCAACAAGAACTCAACTGTCAATTGCCGATGGTTTTAATTCTAAGAGGAAGTACACTACTTACTGCATTGAGTCTTTTGAAGGTGAAGAGGATAAAGACGAGTGTAACTCTATCACCATTCCTCTTTCTTGACACCCATTATTTCCTTCTGCCACTCTGAATTATAATAGACTTTTTAAGTATTCTTTCCCTAAATTCATTCTGCTACAATAATAGCAAAAAGAAGCAATGTAATTCTTTTAGGTTCAATTACTGATGAAAAATTTGCTAAAAATTATAATGGAGTATCCTGTATGTTGAAAATTTATATTGTCGTATGCGTCGGAGGAGAGCGGTTTATTTCAAATTGATGGAATGTTTGTATTGATCGATTAAATAGAGCCGCTTGAAACGGCCGCAATGCACTGATACCTGGACATCCATGTTACTTATTTGCTTTTTATTCACCTAACTCCGAGCTATGCGGACAATACTGTACATACTTGGTGCTTCAACTTAAGTACCCAATTCAACTGAATCTTAATTATTTCTTATATATATATATATCCACACATTATTATTTTGGTTTGGCTCAGGTTCGGTCCTATTATGTGAATAGTGGGTTACTACCTGTAACCTTAGGTATCCACAATTTTTACCAGTCTTTCAGGTGCTTACAACCCTCCTGGTAGTCCTTGCTGTCCCTTTTATTATTATTATTATTATTATTTTTATTATTATTATTATTATTATTATTATTATTATTATTATTACCTCCGCCTTTGCGAAGGCGCAGGTATTGTTTTCAGTCATGTTTGTTTGTTTGTTTGTTTGTCCGTGGACAAGATATCTCAAGAACCGCTGCATGGATTCGGATGAAACTTTCAGGGATGTTTGGCCTCATGACTGGTACGAACTGGGTAATTTTGGGATCGATCCGCTACCGAACAAGGATTCTGGATTATTTTTCCGGCTTTTTTAACTTAATTCT
>NC_068984.1:146676665-146677196 GCF_001194135.2 Octopus bimaculoides | reverse complement strand
ATATATATATATATATATATATATATATAGATCACATTATATAACTCCTCCACTATTTATCTATTCCTCCCTCAGGTACAAAATATTTGCTGTGTCAATATTATGACTGTGGATCACCTTCCGCCGTTCCACTGACAATTACACCTGTTTCAGCTGCCAGTCTCCTGCTTGTTCAACGTCTCCCAACGAGTTTTCTTGAAGGTCGTTTATGTTATTGTACGATGATTATGATGTCGCACATACGCACAAACATATCCTATTATACACGGAATACTTGATGCATTACGCATATTCCGCATGTGTCTCTTCACCCACTCACATGCTGGAATGTTTGTTTACACATGCAAACAAATACACCCATGCCCACATACTCACACACACATATATAGATAGATGGATATATATGTATATATGTATGTATGCATGTATGTATAGGTATATATATATATACTTATAAATATGTAACTAATGAGACAGACGGAAGTTGGAAGCTGTATATATATATATATATATATATATATATATATATAT
>NC_068984.1:146676435-146676655 GCF_001194135.2 Octopus bimaculoides | reverse complement strand
TATATATATATATATATATACATACACACACAGATATTTGTGTGCGTGTTTGTGCGCGCACGCATTTAAACGAAACACATTCACTATATACGTGCGACCGTATATATGTATATATATATATATATATATAACGTTGACCACTAACGTGGACATGTGCTAGCTTCCTGGTAATTAATCGATATTAATTAATATATGATTTTTTACCCTATTTATATATATA
>NC_068984.1:146674984-146676170 GCF_001194135.2 Octopus bimaculoides | reverse complement strand
TATATATATCTGTAATATAATATGTGACAATTATTCGGTTGCCATAATAAAACTCCGAGTTTCGGATGTCGGAGCGGAAATCTGCTCCGGCATCTCGTCACTTATTAAGACAATCAAAAAATGCTAGAAAAATGATCGCTAGGCAATCTTTAAAATTAAAGTTTAGATAGGAAACTTTAAAATATAGCATCCAAACCCTGTTTTGGATATGTCCCTATTAGTGTGCCCTGGGAGCACGTTCACTCCATACCGCCAGCTGTACTTTAGTCGCAGGATCTACGTAAGGATTACGTCGGTGCATGTTTAGTATATTTTTGATAATTGATAGAGAAAACAGAATGTACTGCAAGCTTTATTTAGCATGACAATCGTTTCGGCTTACAACTGCACTGCTCCCTTGTGGGTAAGAAACGATATAATGGAATCAAATGCACCTCATCAGGTTACATAGTAGGCTACAGTGTTATAATATGTACATTTCGCCGTTGTATGTAGCAGGACGGTGTTGGTATGAGAGATGCTAATCCATTAAGGAGGCAAGATGTTTGGTATGTATTCGGGGAGTGAGAGGTGAAGAATGCAAAGAATCAAATACAAAGAATAAATGGGAATAAATGGCTTTTGAATGGAAAGCGCTCTAAAGGCAGGAGAGTTCTTGGATGGTTGGTCATGCGTATTGATTCGTTCACTCTGTGAAGATTAAAAAATATTAATTTAATATATATGCCTTCAATTGGCAAAGGACGCCTTTAATGATTGACCAAAGTATAATTAATCATGCTTTGGTTAATTAACAGGTGTAATACTCTACTATTCGAACATATATATATGTGTGTGTGTGTGTGTGTGTGTGTGTGTGTGTGTGTGTGTGTGCCTTTTAATGTATGCATGTGTGTGTGTCTATATAGATATCATATAAATATGCATGCATAATGACTTGCCATTTAAATTTTACCTGAGGGCTTATTCAGTCATCCGTGAAATTACTGTTATTTGTGTTAAACTTGATTCAAAACAACAACCACGATTTCATTTCGGAAAATACCTGGAAATGTAACAGAAATAACGAATCCACCCCAAGAAAAGCGTAGGTTTTGAAGGTCAGGGACGCCAGCGGTGAACGTTCCGCACATGGCACTGCTTCTTCTAGTAGTAATAGTAGTACTACTATTATTGATGATGATGA
>NC_068984.1:146669167-146674974 GCF_001194135.2 Octopus bimaculoides | reverse complement strand
AGGAGGAAGAGGAGGAGGAAGGGGAGGAGAATACTTTTGCTACTACCACTACAATGATGACAACAACGACCACAAAGATGACGAAGATGATGGGGATGACGATGAGGAAGATGAGAAGGGGGAGGAGGAGGAAGAGGAAGATGAGAAGGAGGAAGAGAAGAAGAAGAAGAAGGAGAAGAAGAAGAAGAAGAAGAAGAAGAAGAAGAAGAAGAAGAAGGAGGAGGAGGAGGAGGAGAAGAAGAAGAAGAAGAAGAAGAAGAAGAAGAAGAAGAAGAAGATAATGACTATGATTATGATGGAAATTACGATGAAGATTCTGTGCTACTGCTGTTATTGATGCTGCTCCTGTTGCTGCTGCTCTTGTTGCTGCTGCTCTTGTTGCTGCTGCCGGTGCTGCTGACGACAGTGATGACGACGACGATGGTGGTGGAGGGGAGGGGTGTGGTTGATTGTGAGATGGATAATTACTGTTGTTGTATAAACGTAAGGCGTTTGTAATCGTTTATTTAATTACATTAACGGATTAGCTTAGAAATGATCCGATCGAACGGCTAATTACCATCCCTAACTCTCGATATAGCTAACTGTCCAATTGATGATGACGTCCATTGGAGGAGAAGGCGTGTGGCCTTGTGGTTGAGGTGTGGCACTCACGGACGCAAGATAATGGTTTCGATTCCCGGACTAGATAGCGCATTGTGTTATTAAGCAAAACACTTCATTTCATATTCCTCCAGTCCACTCACCTGTAAATGAGTAACATTGCGAGGGACCAGCGCTCCATTCAGAGAGAATGGTCACTTATACGCCATGGCAACCAGCAAATTGGCCCAATGATTCCTAGGCGTCAAGACAACGATGTCCAGAATTGAAGATGATGACGTCCAGTTGACCACATCATTGTGGTCAACTGGACATTATTCCTTATTACTATTTGTAAATCTCACAAGAAATATTCAGCAACAGTATTTTGGAGTAAAGATTATTTGCCAGCATAACATGGCAATCCTGATTTAGGATGAATGCTGCTGTAATTTAGCCCCGGGAGACATCGTCTCCAGCTGGCTATATGACACGATCCGTGTTCTTATATTTTCGAACAAGGGAATCCAGCACCCCCACTCAGCTCAAAACAACATCTGTGTAATGTGATTTCTGGGTTATTTCCCTTCATCAGCACAGAATCTAGTCGAACAATTATTCTATGCTAATGAAGAGAAATAACCCAGAAATCGCGATACACAGATATTGTTTTGAGTTGAGTGGGGGTGCTGGATTCCTTTATTCGAAAATATAAGGACACGGATCGTGTTGTATAGCCAGCTGGAGACGATGTCTCCCGGGGCTAAATTACAGCAACATTCGACCTGAACCAGGACTACCGTGTTATGTTGGCAAACAATCTTTACTCCATTATTCTTTATGGGTTTTGTAGTGTTGCAACCTGAGTAGCATCTACTCCTCTCCTCCTATCCATGGTAACGCGTGCAATAGTAAAGGACACGACGAATTGAGTCTAAAGGACATCACTCCTTTGGCACACAGTTCGACGCAAGGATGGGGGATAGACAGAATCATGCGGACGTTATTTCGGTCCTTAACGTTGTGAGTTCAAATCGTGCCGATGTCAGTTTTCCTTTCATATTTAAGGAGTTGATGAAATAAACTACCAGTCATCTACTGAGGTCGACTCGATTGCTTAACCATTCACCTCAAATTCCTGATGCTGTGCTTATGTTGAAAACGAGAACATTTCCAGTACAATACTTGTTACTGATAACGCCGTTGATACGACTGTAATTTATGTGTTGTGCGTTTGTGTGTGTGTGTAGAGAGAGAGAGAGAGAGAGAGAGAGAGAGAGAGAGAGAGAGAGAGAGAGAGAGAAGGAGAGAGAGACAAACACAACAAGCAATTTATGCCATTTGTTCCTTAGGTATCTTTTGCCATTGTGGTTATTTTCATCTTCTGCAATGAGTGTTCGCTGCATCTTTGGATGCTGATCCACAAAGCTTCTCCAGGGCAACTCTTTATTACATTTTGTGGACACGGATCAAGTGTATTCGATCCGTGCAAACAATCTCCTTAGCTACACTGTGAATGCTCACTGCAGAGGATGCAAATAACCACAATAGCGAAACGTACGTAGGGAACAAATGATATAAACTTGTGTTTATCATAATTTCTCTTATATTTACTTTGTATATCATAACCAGTAATACTACAAAGTACAGTGGTAGCCACATCAATTTAGTGGAAGCAGACTGGATGGTGTGTTTATCTATTTATCTATTTATCTATCTATCTATCTATCTAACTATATATATATAGATAGATAGATAGATAGATAGATAGATAGATAGATAGATAGATAGATAGATAGACCTGGACCGAATTGAAGAAATGATGTTAGAAAGATGTTGTATTGGTTTTCTGGAGTGTTGCAGATGGATGCATATTTATTCGGAGCTGTTTGTGCAAGTTGTGGTGAGAGGAACTGTTGTAGGCTGGAACATTCTGCAATAACAAACTGTAACACTCGCGTACCCAGGTGGTCTTTCATCTTTAGCGATTTTGTTTCGTTATACATGCTATCTGTGTAGGGGGGGGTGCAGCCTGTGATGATCTATAGGACGACGTAATGTATTGTTTGTACTTGATATTGTTATTTCGCCGTTTGCCAAAAGCAGTCTCTGCGAGTCTTCTAAGGATATTTGGGTACCGTTTTGCTTTTATCTTTTATTGTTTTCTCCTTCATCTGTTAATAGAAGGAGCCTGTGGAACGCTCAGAATTTTCTTCTTTCTGTATATGTGATAAATATAATGGTAGGTTTTTTTTCTTGAGTACAACTTCAAATTGCGTCCAGTAGCAGGGCCCTGTTTCGGGAGGCCCAGGGTTTTAAAAAGTATTGGACCACATTTTAACCAATACTCTCCCCAGGTCTACTCTGATCCGGAGTAGAAGTATCTGCCAGGATCTCAGCTATGGCTTACTAAGTATGTTACGCAATTGCCTCCAGTAGGTCACTCGCAGATACCGAAGCGGACCCAGGACAGATGCATAATGAAGGCGTGTGGGTATATTGGGCTTCGTATATTTTACCCCAGTGACATTTTGATGACATGTACTGCTCTCTCACTCAATCATCATCATAATAATAATAATACTTTCTACTAAAGGCATAGGCCTGAAATTTTGAGGGGAGAGGACAAGTCGAATGCTTCGACCCCCCAAAGGTAAAGTCAACCTCGGCGGAATTTGAACCCAGAACATGAAGACAGACGAAATGCCATTAAGCATTTCACCCTGCGTGCTCACGGCTCTGCCAGCTCGCCGCCTTGATAATAAAAATAATAACCCGTTTGATTCCAGGATCGTAAAGAAAGAGGAAGAAAAACAAAGAAAGCACAATCCCTTAAAATTTGAAATAGGAAGAATTTGGAGCAAGCGAATAGTAAAAGTGGTGCCTATAATAATTGGTGCGTTGGGAACAGTGAGCAAAGATAGAGACAAATGGTAGAAGGAGACTGGAATAGAACGTTTGGTAGAGCTGCTACAGAAAGTTTGTCTCTTAGGGACAGCAAGGATTATCAGGAGGGTTCTAAGCACTTGAAAGACTGATGAAAACTTGTGGGTACCCAAGGTTACAGGTAGTAACCTGCAGTTCACATAATTTCTGTCGGGAATAAGACCGAACCTGAGCTTTTAATTCTATAATAATAATCCTGAAATTTGGGGTTAGGGGATTAAGTCGATTACATCGACCCCAGTGTTTCACTGGTACTTAATGTATTGACCACGAAAGGATGAAAGGCAAATAAACCTCAACGGAATTTGAACTCAGAAGGTAGCGACAGACGAAATACCGCTAAGCATTTTCGCCCGGCGTCCTAACGATTCTGCCAGCTCACCACCTTGAATTCTGTAATGATGATGATGATGATGATGATAATAATAATAATAATAATAATAATAATAATAATAATAATAATAAGAAGAAGAAGAAGAAGAAGAAGAAGAAGAAGAAGAAGAAGAAGAAGAAGAAGAAGAAGAAGAAGAAGAAGAAGAAGAAGAAGAAGAAGAAGAAGAAGAAGAAGAAGAAGAAGAAGAAGAAGAAGAAGAAGAAGAAGAAGAAACGGGGAGCTTGGTAGCAACATACACCGGAGAAGGTAATGGACGAAAAGAGGGAGGCACAGATCGTCTGGGGCTTTGATTTCCACAAAGACAAGATGTTAGATCAGCGAAGACTGTACGTAGTAGTGTTTAGGGGGGCTGAGAGAGACAAGGGTTCCTAATAAACGACGTATTAGTGGCAGGAGATCAACATATTATCGCGAAAGAAAGAGAAAAGGTTGTTAAATTTGAAGGTCTGAGAATGGAGATCAGCAAATAATGGCAGCTGTTAGTGTCTAACATAAGGGCTGTTCCTGTTATCATCGGGGCATTGAGTTCAATACCACCCAACCTGAAGTAAGGTCTAGAAACTTTAGAAATACCCTACAATCTTGGTGTTTTGCAAAAGTCGGCTTTGCTTGGAACTGTACACATATTGCGTGAAACACTGTCTGTGTGAGGTGTTTGTTGTGACTTAGAGAGAGTACAAATCCTCCGGTAGACACAATATCTTCAATCCACAACACCACGTTATTGGATACCGTGCGATGTCTTCAACAAGAAGAAGAATGATGATGATGAGGGGTAGGGTATTTTTAAAGTAGTAGTAGTAGTAGTAGTAGTAGTAGTAGTATTTAAACACGACATTATTGGGAACTTTCCAAGCACGACTACCACTACTACTACTATTACTACTACTACTACTGCTGCTGCTGCTGGTGGTTGTGGTGTTGCCACTGGAAGACGATGTCTCTTGCATTAGCTCAAGGCCATCCCGTTGTTGCTGGTTCCATTTTAACAGTTTGTTTGTTTTTCTCCGTCTCTTGCAGGAGTTTTACACAAAGCCTCCCGCATGATAATCTCCTCCTTTTACAAACAGTGATAAGCAACATTTCTTCTTCTTCTTCTTCTTCTCCTCCTACTCCTTCTTCTTTTCTCCTCCTTCTTCTTCTCCTTCTCCTCCACCTCTTTCTTTTTCTTCCCGAATTCTCTCTCTCTCTCTTCCTCTTCCTCGTCTTTTTCCTCGTCTTCTACATCTTTTTTCATCTTTTTCTCTTCCCCCACTTCCTTCTCCTTCTTCTTCGTCTTCTCCTCCTCCTCCTCTTTCTTCTTCCTCCAATTCCTCTCTCTCCTCCGATTCCTTGACTTCTTCTTCGCCTTTTTCCTCTTCTCTTCTCCTTTTCTTCTTCTCCTCCTCCTCTTCTTCTCCTCCTCCTCTTCTTCTCCTCCTCCTTCTTCTTCCTCTTCCTCTCTTTCTTCTTCTTCTTCTTCTTCTTCTTCTTCGTGGCTTCTTGTGTGTTTCTTTGTATTTATGTTCTTGCTGTTCTTGTTGTTCTTGCTTCTTTCTCAAGAGATTGCTGTCTACTCTTGTTCTTACGTATTAATGCTCTTATTGATGATGATGATCATCATCATGACCATGATGATGATGACGACAACAACAACGATGTCGATAACGTTGGTGATGATGATGATGATGATGATGACGATGATGATGACGATGACGATGATGATGATGATGATGATGGCGATGATGTTTCTGTGATTCCAGCTGTTTTCTCTCTTTTTCTGTGTTTTCTGGTTTTACTGCTTTTTGCTTTTGCCATTTTCTTCTTACTGCCGCCATTACCGCCATTGTTGTTGCTGCTGTTAGTGGTGGTGGTGGTAGTGGTAGTGGTGGTGGTATGGGGGGGG
>NC_068984.1:146664296-146668494 GCF_001194135.2 Octopus bimaculoides | reverse complement strand
ACACACACACACACACACACACACACACACATATATATATATATATATATATATATATAGTATGTGTATGTGTATATACGTTTACATATGTATGTGTGTACAAATGTGTCTGTTCTGTATGTGCATGTATGTGTGTGTGTGTGTGTGCATGTATGTGTGTGTGTGTGTGTGTGTGTGTGTGGTGCATTCATTCATTCTGATTACGTTTCTGCACACGCTAGATTGAAGACGGTTCTTCACTGTCGGTCATAGCATAAGATAAAGATCAGACTGAGGCGAAAGACTCCTTTCGGGGATGGACGGAATCCGAATCAAACTGTATTGAATAATACATGTAACGCTTCATAAATGTGTTGAATGCCCTTTTCTTTCGTTTGTCCACTCACTCGTTTGTACACACACAGTCACATACACACACACACACACACATATATATATACATGATGATGATGATGATGATGATGATGATGAATGAAATGAGTGCTCAACATCGCATTGATGGGTATTATCTTTTTACTCGTGTATTAAGACTACCGTTGGTTTCATGTTAAGAAAAATATCTTTATACCTTAACAACTTTTCAAGCCGATCACATGGAGAAATGGTGTTCGTCTCCATTTTGGAAAAAATCACAAAGTGTCCTTGAATTCTTGTAAAGAAAACAATCAAGGACGCTACTCTTGGATGACATCTTTTGAGTGATTTTCTCCCTTGGATTTGACATTTGGACAAACAGTCATGTTGGATGGTAAATTTGTTTGCATTATATTATATTCTTGGTGTATGTAATGTTCGTATGCTAGTGCGTTGAGGTATTTGCCATAGGATCACATTCTTCTGTGTGTAGAGTTCTTGTGTCATGTATATTCAAATTTCACGTTCAGGAAACGGGGCTATTCTTGTGGAATTAGCGACGCAGGTGGTGGTTCCTTTTTGAAATGTTTAAGTGTGAAATATTTATTGTGTATGCAGGGAGAAGGGATTTCATCCCTAATATTTAGGATGCAATCTGTTGCGTGTATGATATTTGGTTTTTCAGTGATAGAATTCACATTTGGTACCCCGTCCTCTGTATTTTCTGATTTATACCATGCAGCGCGAAACAGTGTTGGGTGCAATATATTTGTGTTAAGTTATATACAACAGTTTGGGTGTACTCGGAAGTGTGAAGACATTTTGCTGCAGAGGCATTCCCATAAAAAAATTCTCCGCTTAGACATTTGTAAAGACACAAGATGGGCTGTGAATGACGCCACTGTGTCGTCGAATGACAAAGAGGCGCATGCATCCTACAATTTCAATGACATCATTCACAGTCCATAATGCATCTTTACACATTTTTCAAGTGTCTAGCACTGCAGTGAATGATCTTCTGATTACCACCAGGTGCACTCGATTTTACACGGATATAAACCCAAGCACAGAGGCATAGATAGATGGACAGAAAAACAGACAGACAGACAGACAGACAGACAGACAGACAGACAGATAGATAGATAGATAGATAGATAGATAGATAGATACATACATACATACATACATACATAAATAGATAGATAGATAGATAGATAGATAGATAGATAGATAGATAGATAGATAGATAGATAGATACTTTAATGTCACAATTTGCCATGATAGTGTATACACGCTAATATTTATACATAGATATACACAAATATTTCTAAATTGACTTCTTCACCTAATTATTTCAGAATCTTCCCAGCACAATCTTCGCACAGCGAATGGTGAAAAAGTTTGACGGTTTTATAGAGTGAAAGCTTTCAAGATTTACAACAATTGAGAATAATATTTTTACGTGTGGGGTTAGAAGTGTTGGGGTGCATTGTAGACCATGATAGTGGTAATGACGATGGGGAGTGCAGCAGTAATGATAGGGGTGCAAGTGAGGGGTGAAATAACGGGGTACGAGTGTAGGGATAAGCGAAATGAAACGGATGTTGTTGTTTTTTTTTTTTCCAGGGAATGTCGATTAATACGAAACCATATGATATTCCCTCCAGCGCACACGCACATGCGCACACACAACCACACAAACACACATACACACACACACACACACACACACATATATATATACATACACGAAATGCATATACACATTTATATATGTATATATATATGTGTGTGTGTGTGAGTGTGTGTGTGTGTGTGCGTATGTATCTTTGTGTATACACGCGCACACACTCGCACGCACATACACACACACACACACACACACACACACCACACACGAACAGACACAAAGCAACTCGAAAAATGCTAAGCTGGAATCTCTCTAAAAGTTAATTCCGATAATTAAAAAGTCTTTATGGTTACGATGCCAGTGCTTGTAGGAACAATGATAAAAAAAAAAGGACCTGAAGATTATTTCTGAATGTCTCTTGGATTACCAATTCTGCAAGAAGTGCAAAAGATTGTTTTCACTGGTACATCACATGAGAAGAACGGTTAGCATCTGTGTAATTGTTTTTAACATTATTTCATTTTGAAAATGAAGAATCTGTTGTGTTTAATAGTTTATCGATGTATAGAGTGAGTTTCTTAGTTTATCAAAATAATCTCCGCCTCCAGAGGATGTCTCATGATCATCAAATGGCAATTGTGACCAGCTGCATATGAGAAGGGGAGATAATCATAAGGCTCGAGATTTCTGCAAAACTGACGTGCCGTTGAGGAGAAAAGACAGGCTTGTTGTGTGAAGATAAGAGAAGAGTCATAAGTACATGTTTCTGGCTCTGTAGCCGTCATCAGCACGATATTTGTCCAACCTTATCACCAGTAGGTTAATGAATCATGAATTTATGTTGTATGGTATTTGATAAGCCTATATTTGTCTATGCTTAGCATCGCCACCATCTAGTGAGCCAACGAAGAAGCTTCTTAGCTGCCACTCGACCTGCTAGAAGTAGTAGTCAAATATATCCTTCCTACTCATATAAATTACTACATATTTAACACAAAAGAATACTTAAGGCAATGCATCCTTCTTCTTTTAAGGAAGTAGGTTGGAACTTGGGTTTTTAACTTGGATCGGTTATTTGACTGATACAAATAGGTGATGGTCACGACTGGAACATCGTTGATCACAAGATTACTCCATCAAGATTAAACAACACCAGCAACCTAGTCATTTGGTGCCTTCCTTGGGGTTTCTGTTGCTGCAAGCAATCAGACTCATCCCACAGTTCGAAACCTCGACCTCGATTTGCCCCGGACATCTACCTTCAGTTGTATATGCCGGGTATCAACTCCTTCATTAATCTAGGACAGCCTGAAAAGGTGAAGGACACTTCTTCCCACCCCACACACGCCACACATTCCCCCCTTCTTTCTCTTGCTTCGCTGACTAATGTTTATTTATAAATTTAATGGCCTGAAAATGTCTGCGAGTTTGTGAATGATACCGACATATCTCGTTCAGTCATTGAAAAGTTGTTCTCCCTCATAAATCTTTATAGGACTAAAAACAGCCGACAGATAATGTAGGGAAAGAAGCCATGTTGGGCAATAAAACTGCCCGACTATGAAGTCATATTGGATAAAAATGATTTCACTGTTTGTGGAAGGGGAAGAGATAATACGGAAAGAAAGAAAAAAATAGATTAGAACAAGAGTTAGACGGAGGTTGTTTTGCGTGGAGAGAGAGAGAGAGAGAGAGAGAGAGAGAGAGAGAGAGAGAGAGAACGTGAGTGTCAGAGAGAGTATTTATTTGTAGATATCAGAGACTGTGTGTTAGAGAGTGTGTGAGAAAGACAGAGATTGTATGTATGTTTGTGCCGGTGTATCTGTATGCGTTTGTGTGTTTGAAAAAGTGTGTGTAGGACAGGGAGATTCGGAAAAGACGCTGTCAAAACAGGGTCATTCAATTCTGTACAGAGATGTATGTGAAACGATGAGGAACAGAGATCAAATCTTGTCTTGGTCAACTCTGCCCTCAATCATTTCATCATCATCATCATCATCATCATTACCAGCACCATCATCGCCAACCCCTGGATATTACTGTATCGAGTCCCAGGACTTACAAAGCTGATTACCCAGTTTCCAAGGCGTATGAGTAACCGAGATCACAACATTCCTCTAAGAAGGATGCCAGTCCATCGCATGGTTGTTCCTCATTTACAGCTGAGTGGACTGACGCAACAAGAATTGAAGTGTTTTGCTCAGCAACACACTG
>NC_068984.1:146661089-146661786 GCF_001194135.2 Octopus bimaculoides | reverse complement strand
TCTCTCTCTCTCTCTCTCTCTCTCTCTCTCTCTCTCTCTCTTTCTCTCTCTCTCTCTCTCTTTCTTTCTTTCTCTTCATCACCCTTTCTTTTTTCACGCTCTCTTCCTTAACCTCTCTCCCTCTTTGTTTACACTCTTTCACACCCAGCCTATCCACATTACCTTCGTATCTCACTCATCGCCTTCACCCAAGACATAAATACTTCAACAGACCCCACGAAACATATTGCAAGCACGCACACAAACACCGAGCAACGCATATGACTAGAAATAGACACATACATATACATACAAGTGTACGTGTGTGTGCGTGTGTGTGTACGTGTGTGTACGTGTGTGTGGAAACACAAAGTCAACACGAATACAAGCTGTGATGGCATTAACTCGACTTTTCTCTGGATGGCTTTTACAGTTCTATGACATATCAAATTGATTTGGGATTCTCAAAAACTGTGTAAAACATGACTCGAAATAACATATTTTATCGTGGACATGAATAATAATAATAATAATAATAATAATAATAATAATAATAATAATAATAATAATAATAATAATAATAATGATGATAATAATAATAATAACAATAATAATAATAATAATAATAATAATAATAATAATAATAATAATAATAATAATAATAATAATAATGATGATGATAATAATAATAACAATAATAATAATAACAATAATAATA
>NC_068984.1:146659594-146660883 GCF_001194135.2 Octopus bimaculoides | reverse complement strand
AGAAGAAGAAGAAGAAGAAGAAGAAGAAGAAGAAGAAGAAGAAGAAGAAGAAGAAGAAGAAGAAGAAGAAGAAGAAGAAGAAGAAGAAAGTGAAGCTAGTGCCAATTATTGTTGGGTCCTTGGGAAGAGTATCAGAAGGCATCAAGGGGAATATAAAGGAAATCGGAGTAGAGTGCCCAGCAGAACTGTTAGAAAAGGTTTGCCTCCTTGGCACGGCCAGAATAACCAGGAAAGTATTAGATACCTGAAAAGAATGGACAGTATGGTACGGTAGGCTGCAGGTAGCAAGCCCGCTATGCATGCAAGACTCCAGGATTTCCAACAAACCCTTTTACTTTTTACATAATTCAGTCATTGAACCGTGGCCATACTGGAGCAGCACCTCCTTGAAACCTTTAATCGAACAAACTGACCCCGCAACTTATCTTTTATCTTTTATCTGTTTCAGTTAATGTGCTACGGCCATGCTACGGCCATGCTACAGCACTGACGTGCAGGGTTTTAGTCGAATATATCGCTTCTAGGACTTTATTCTGAGCCTGGTACTTATTCTATCGGTCTCTTTATGCTGAACGGCTAATATTACGAGACTATAAACAAACCAACACCGATTGCCAAGCAGTGGTTGAGGATAAACAAAGGCACCGCCACACACACACACACACACACACACACACACACACACACACATACCCCCACCACCACCACCACACATTAAACAAAACACCACACATATATACACAAGACGGGCTTCCCCGCAGTTTCTATCTTCCAAGACATTGGTCGGTCCGGGACTATAGTAGAAGGCATTTGCCCAATGTGCCGAGCAGAGGCACTGAACTCGAGACCAGGCGTATGCAAAGCAAGCTTCTTAACCACACAGCCATGATTTCCCAGCTGATAGGTTTGCCGTATTCCTGGTTCTTTAATTGACGTTATTACTTTAATCTACCTGCAAAGATGAAGTAGTAGTAGTAGTAGTAGTAGTAGTAGTAGTAGTAGTAGTAGTAGTGCGCGGGTAAACAAAACCCAGCATTCATCACTTGATACACCATAAAAGTAATTGAGTAATATATATACACATATAGATATGTATATCTGTGTATATATATATGTATGTGCGTATATATATATATATATATGATATATTATATTTTAGATATACATATATATATTATATATCATACATATATTAAAGATAGATACATATATATACATATACATGTATACATATATGCAATATATATATATATATATGTATATATATATATACATGCATAATATATATA
>NC_068984.1:146656015-146658431 GCF_001194135.2 Octopus bimaculoides | reverse complement strand
ACACATATATATATATATATATATATATATTTCCACCAGACATTTCGATTGTCCTCCCACACACACATATATATATATATATATATATATGTGTGTGTGTGTGTGTGTGTGTGTGTATGTATGTATGTATGTATATGTGTATATTTGTCTTTGTTCTCAACATTGCTTGACAACCGGAGTTAGTTTGTTTATGTCCCTGTAACTTATGGGAGGTCTTTCGGCACAAGAGAACAACCGAATAAGTAACAGATTAAAAGAAGAAAAAAAAAGAAAAAGAAACCCTAACAAACATAAAAGTAGATAAACAATGGAATTGATTTGTTGAACAAAAAGACTTCAAGGCAGTGCTGCAGCATGGCCGCCGTCTGTCAAATGAAACAAGTAAAAGATAAAAAAGCGAAAACAGAATGATGTTCAATGGGCGGATTCTTTCCGATTATATATATATATAACTTTATTCTCTCCTTGTTTCTTTCTGTGTTCCTTTCTGTGGAAGAGCGTAGACTCGAAACGTTAAAGACTTTTTCATTTCCCGAGCGTTAAACTAATACATCTGTTTGTTTTCTACACCACTTGTCTTCGTCTTTTGTTTTTTGTTTTTTTTTGTGAATTCTCCCAATATATATATATTTTCTTTTTTATCAAAATTATTATTATTATTATTATTATTATTATTATTATTATTATTATTATTATTATTATTATTATTATTATTAAAAATCACAAAATGTTGTGAGAAATACGGTTACACTTATTTTCTTGGCCAAATATATATATATATATATATATATATATATATATATAGGGTGGTCTGAAAGTCTTGTTACTCCTTTACCAAAAAGTAATGAGAACAATAGAAGAAGAAGTAAAGCAGAAATCCAAAGCACGAACTGGATTTAGTTACTTTCCTTTCCATTGACGCTGTCACACATCGAGAAGGTCTGTATGAGCACCATCCTTTTCGTGGCACAAAATGATGCGGCCCCATGTCCCGTGTGATATTTTTCAAAGCTGTGCTTTGGTGATGGTTGCAAACGCTCTCCGAACGGTATCCTTCAACTGATGGGTATTCTGGTATCGTTCTTGCGAAACTCTCTTCTTGATAATACCCCCACAGAGCGTTATCGCAAGGCGTGAGGTCTGGACTTCTGGGAGGACAATCGAAATGTCTGGTGGAAAGAGGACGGTTGTGGATGTGCTTTTCTGCCTCAATATGCACCGTCAGCACCGTGTTTGTCCTATGTTAACTCCAGAACATAGAATACTTAGGCATGTATCAAAATGTGTAGAGCGCGTTAATTGCCTTCGTAATTTGCTTAAATAAAACGAAAATGAGCGAAGGAAATTAATTCCGTATGACCAGTGGCTTCATTAAATCGTTAACGTATAATTAAAGTAGTTAATATATCATTATTTTTCATTGCTGTTCAAACATATGCCATTAGCCACTATCTTTAATCATTTGAAGTTTTCCTGCATGGAAAGAGACGGTGTCTGAGATACAAAGTCCCATCGCTGGAATATGTAGATAACAAAACCAATGTAACATTTAAAACTTTTAAAAAGTCTTGCATATTTCGATTGTTCCGCTTAACAGATTGTATTTGTTATGTTTGTGTGTGTGCTGGCTGGTTGATGTTTTCTGTCTTTAATACCTCAGCTCTTGGCACTTATCTATTCAATCACAAAACCAAGTGCATCACATATTATTAGTATGTAAGTGAATTTCTAATCTGGAGACAGAAGCAGAGTGGTTCGAAGCATTCGTCCATAGCTATCCCCCTTTTCTGCTTGATTTTTCCAAGAGATATTCATATCAACAAGACAGTTGATCTCTATGACGGTACATAACGTTTTCTTGTCCGCCCCAAACAACAATATCCGGTCTTAGTTTTAATGTTTTAATAGGAATGTTCCACCAATATTCTTTATGCTGATATTTATATATTCAATAACAAAAGGACAATATATATTTTTTTTTTCAGACGGCAATGTATATTGTTTTTGCGACATCATGCCTCATTGAAAGACAGTACCTTAATGATATTTTCGGGCAGCTGCTGATCACGTGTAAAGTTTTCCACAAAATGTGACATAATCGACATTTTTGGTTGCACTCTGGGCTCCAAACGCTTCACTGTCATTTTGTTGATTAGGCATTTTGTAGAAGTTTTTGCTCTTGGAAATATGTTTGTATGTATTTATGCATGCATATACAAATATATGTGTGTATGTACGTACGTATGTATGTGCGTGTGGATGCATCTGTATGTATGTATGTATGTATGTATGTGAGGTGTTTGCCTAACTTATGAACATTGATGTCTTAATGTATTTCTATAAATCTCGAAAACATATTTGACGTTGAGTTCGCGTTAGACACATTCCAACGTCACCTCACACCACCACCACCACC
>NC_068984.1:146654541-146655675 GCF_001194135.2 Octopus bimaculoides | reverse complement strand
CAACAACAACAACAACGAAATCCTAAAAACAAAAATGAGTCACATTACAAGAAGCCTCGAAGAAACAAACAAAAATATAATTTCTTCATTTTTCTGGCTGATTATCAATTATTTCTCTTAATTGTGTAAAATATTTTCTTTACTGAATCTAAATTATGCGTCTTTGTTTTGCTTTTTGCTTTTTGTTTTTTGTTTTTTTTTGGGGGGGTGGAATACGGGGGAGAGGGGGGTTATGGTAAATCTCGTTCTTGCATCCTTCGTCGTAGTCTTTCGAGCGCTTTTGTAGTTTATTTGGTGTTATTTTTTCATTTTCATTTTCTTTAACAAATTTTGGGCTTTTTGTATTATTACACCTGTTTTAGTCATTGGAATGCGGCCATGCTGGGGCACCGCCTCGAAGGGTTTTCGTCAAACAAATCGATTCCGGTACTGATGTTTATGTCTTTGTAATGCCTGGTACTTATCCTGTCCATCCCTTTGCCGAACAACGAAGTTACAGGGACACAAACAAACCAATAACGGTTATCAACCGGTGATGAGTGGCAAACACAACCACACACACACACACACACACACACACACACACACACACATACACACATATATATATACACACATTGGTATCGAAATTGTGATGATTCTTGGTTGTTAACTGTTGAGGGATTGAGTTTTTCTACGTCCATTGTGTGTTTTTGCCAATTTTCCGTATGTTTCTTTGTCGTCCTCTTGTACTACGTTTTATCATGAATACATATATATATGTGTGAGTGTGTGCGTTTGTACGACGGCTTTCCACATAGTTTCCGTCTGCCAAATCCATTCCCATGTCATTGGTCGGCATCCAAGTTACCATGATGCTGCTCAGTGGGACCGAACCCGAAACCAACGTCATTGCAACACGAGCTTCTTAGTCTCACAGACTAATGGCCTTTTTTTCTCATAGAACTGCCTTCCTCTCACTACTCAATTCCTCCGGATTCTTTTAGCATTCCACGGCCCTCCACATTACTCTCAGTAAGACCAAAATATTCTTATTACATAATCGTGCAAGAGATATTCAACACAATCTTCATACTTCATAAAAGACCTCGGCAGAATGTCGAAAATCTGCTCTCTTCTCCAACAACCCCTCCG
>NC_068984.1:146652756-146654495 GCF_001194135.2 Octopus bimaculoides | reverse complement strand
GCCGCCGCCACCGCCGCCGCAGCCTCCGCTCATCTAATTGACATTTCATATTGGTTCTTCGTCGTATTATTAGCATAAGCCTTATTACTATCATTGCAGCAGCGGCAGTAGCAGTAGCAGTAGCAGTAGCAGTAGTAGTAGTAGTAGTTTAAGCAGCAGCAGCAGCAGTAGAAGTTGTAGTAGTAGTAGTAGTAGTAGCAGCAGCAGCAGCAGCAGCAGCAGCGGTGGTGGCTTCTGCTTCGTCTTGCCTTCACAGAGACTCTCTACTTACACGATTGAAATCTTCATTATCTTGTAACAACGGAGAAGATAGAAATTGTTCTTTCTTACTTTTATCGTCCTTGTAGTTTTTGGTTACGGCATTGTTCATACACGTTGATACACAGCACAACAAAGACACACAGACATATCTGTTTATACGTATGTAGGTAGGTAGAAAGATAGATAGGTAGGTAGAAAGATAGATAGGTAGGTAGAAAGATAGATAGGTAGGTAGAAAGATAGATAGGTAGGTAGAAAGATAGATAGGTAGGTAGATAGGTAGGTAGGTATGAATGCATGTAAAAGTGTTTTTTCGAAGCAAATAAATTAATCTATATGCTTTAAGGCGTGTGTGTGTGTGTGTGTGTGTGTGTGTATGTGTGTGTGTGTGTGTGCCTGTGCGCGCGCGTGTATGTATGTGTATATACACATTGAGTTGTGTGATTAAACGCACAAATCGAATAACTTGTAGTAGCGACAAATCAATCACCAGTTTCGAAAGAATATACATCTAAACATATATGTATATATATATGTGTGTATGTGTGTGTGTGTGTGTGTGTACTTGCGCGCGTGCCTGCTTCCGGCATGTGTGCGAGTGAGTGTCCTTTTGTATGTGTCTGTTACAACAAACAGTTGACAACCGGTGTTGGTTTGTTTAACTCTTTGTAGCTTAACAGTTCGACCTTCGGCAAAAGAGACGGGTGGAACAAGTACCAGACTTTAAAAAGAAAAAAACAAGTCCAGAAGTCGATTTGTTCGACTAGAAGCCTTCAAGCTGTTGCCCCAGTATGGCCACAGTCTTATGACAAGGACATTTCATTTCATTTGTATTAAACTTGTTGCTTCTCTCGAAGAAGCCTCAACAGGAATCTCTGCGATGTTGTCCTGATGTCGCAATCTTCGATTAATCTCTCTTGAGAGGATTAACCACAATGCATGTGTGTCGGCTTCAGTGTTGTTGATAGCAAGTTTGACATGTATGGCTTAGTGGCTAGGGTGCTTCGCTCGCAATCACGAGATCGTGGTTTCAATTCCTTCAACCTCATTTCATGTTACTCTTCGATCACTTCGATGCCTGACGCGTGGTCCACCGAGCACCTGTTCAGGTAACAGTAATTTGATGGGGAGAGTGAGCTAATGTGCTGCACGAACATTTAGTCACACATACATACATCACATATACATACATATATACATTATATATGTGTGTATCTCTGCGTGTGCGTGTGCGTGCGTGTGTGTGTGTGTGTGTGTTTGTGTGTGTGTATGTGTGTGTGTGTGTGTGTGTGTCTTTGAGTGTCAAATTAACGCTGCCTGAACAGGTTCTCGATGTGCCACGTGTTAGATATCAAAGTGATTGCAAAGTAATATAAAACGACGTGTTTTGCTCAAAAATATAACGCACAATTCACTACCCAGTCGGAGAATCGAAACTACGATCTTACGATCCACTAGGACACACCCACACACACATA
>NC_068984.1:146650856-146651926 GCF_001194135.2 Octopus bimaculoides | reverse complement strand
ATATATATATATATATATATATACATACGTAAATGTATAATGTATATATATATATATACACATATATATATGTGTGTGTGTGTGTGTGTTTGTGTGTGTGTGTGTATGTATTTACGTGTGTGTGCATGTGTGTGCGCGCGTGTGTGTGTGTGTGCGCGTGTGTGTGTATATAGACACACACATTTTGAAGTTTGTCGTCAGCATTTTCCTTCGCTTATTTTTCGTATAAACAGAGGATCATTAGTGTTACTGATATTCAAGGTTCATGGGAAGATCTCGAAATTGTAATGAAACTGTTTTATACGTGCAGCTTGTTTTTCTTGGCGATGAAATCTCTGCTAAGTTAATATTTGGCATTTGTACAATATAGTAATTACATCAGATCATAGTAGGCTCTTTTTCCTTTTCTTGTTTCATTTGTTGAGTACTATTAACATCATCGATGTCCTGTGTGGCCCAATATGTCGCACTTGAGTCAGTTCCTTCTTAGTTCTGTGGGTCTGTCACTGCTGGTGAATCGGTAGAGGTGTCATTCTTTCTCTGTGTATGAACACAACCGATTTCTTGAATAGGAAACTGAGGTGAAGAACGAGAGTCTACCCCTACAATTTATCAATCTCAAAAGAATAAATGTAAAAAATTACCTCAGATAGATGACGACTAACAGCCGGAACGAATACTGTAAGAAGGGGTTCCCCAACACCGACCGGCCGATTATTTGGATCCGGATTGCACAGAAGGAACGACATTTTTAAAATTCTATTTTATTATTGCAGTTTTTTGTATATCATTGTGTAATTTAATGCATTGTGGCTATGTGGTAAGAGGCTTGCCTCCCAACCACATGGCTCTGGGTTTAGGTCACTGCGTGGCACGTTGGACAAGCATACTCTACTATAGCTTTGGCCCGATCAAAGCCTTGTGAGTGGATGTGGTATATATATATATATATAAGTATATAACCAAATATTAAAGGCTTCTTGCAAATATATCTTACCACAAGGCACTGTCTTTGTTGTGGTGCGGTGGCTTGTGTTACCTGAAAGCTATGCCAGCAGAGCAAAACCTCC
>NC_068984.1:146646178-146648998 GCF_001194135.2 Octopus bimaculoides | reverse complement strand
CCACCAGCAGCACCACCATCGCCACCAGCAGCACCACCATCACCACCAGCAGCCACGTATAAACCCCCAACTCCTACAAAGAAAACGGATCGTATTTCTCCAACGATATCGACGTTGCCAACAACTGCAAATGCAGCGGCACCAGTGGCACCAGCGGCAACCATATCAAGCGTTTGTATCAAAAACAATCTATGGAAAATATGTGACGAGGTTGTAATCGAATTGTTTCCATAATTCTTTCAGTTATATGTTTCTCCATTACCAATCTTTGAATTAATCGCGAAACTCCACCAAAAACCTATTCTTTCAAAGCATTCGCTATACGTCGATACTGTTTATTATTGTTGATTCTTTCACACGTCTGTGAGGAGGAATTGCATCATATTCCCTCCGACGCTGGTTACTGTCTTCTGTCGGTGTCCTGTTGGGAATACAAGAGATTCATAATAAAGCCTTTAATCTCTCATAGTTTCTTACCCAGCGGGGAATAAATAGCAGCTTCAAGCTTCTGAATAACTTGATTCGATATCATCACCACTACAACAAAAAAGTAACACTGTGGAAGAAGAAGAAAGAAGGAGGAGGAGGAGAAGAAGAAGAAGAAGAAGAAGAAGAAGAAGAAGAAGAAGAAGAAGAAGAAGAAGAAGAAGAAGAAGAAGAAGAAGAAGAAGAAGAAGAAAAGAAGGAGAAGAAGAAGAAGAAGAAGAAGAAGAAGAAGAAGAAGAAGAAGAAAGTGAAGAATGGCGCTGACTACTATTAATAATGATGATAAAGAGAAAAGGGGAGTGGTGAAGGAGGGAGGAAGAGGATATTTGGGGGGGGGGGAATAATTTCATTTTTTTCTCTATCTTGTTAAACTAGGTCGTACTATTGTAATACGTCTGGAGTTATAAGTATATTCGCTAATATCAAAGCGTTTAACCAAACATACATAACACAACTACATACATGCATACACGCATACACACATACGTATATATGTGTGTATGCGTGTGTATATATATATTCTCTTACTTGTTTCAGTCATTTGACTGCGGCTATGCTGGAGCACCGCCTTTTAGTCGAGCAAATTGACCCCAGGACTTATTCTTTGTAAGCCTAGTACTTATTCTATAGGTTTCTTTTGCTAGGTTACGGGGATTTCTTTTTTTTGTTTTTTTTTTTTTAAGTTTCAGCTTAGAGCTGCGGCCATGCTAATATATTATTTGTCGTGAAAAGGCGCATAATCGGTGTAGAAAAGTATTCAATGGGTTATTTTTTTTCAGATAGTTACCGTCAACATCATCAATGCCACAACTTTTCACCTCATGAAATCATTGGTTATTCTTTCCATGGAAGACAACTTTCTTTCATGATGGTCGTGACATTCTTCGTAATCTTAAATTCACAATGCATAGAATCAATACAAACAACATGGCTGGAGGCGACACCTTCAAATATTTTCGACGAAGAAACAGCGATCTTGTTGAAACTGTCGTCTCCAGCGAAGATCGGCGCAAATCTAACGGGAGCCTTGTTAGTCATAGAAGAAATCGAAATTATAAAGTTTCTTGCAGTTATGAAAGTAATAATGAATGTTATGTAATCGCTATACAGTGGCAGAAATATATGCCTTTGTTGGCAATATTCATAGAATAGGATGTCTTTGGTTTCAGAATGACAGCATGCTGAAACCAAAAACATCCTAAGTTAAATTACCTCGCGACAAAACAATTACGCCATCAAGCAACGTTTGTTTAACGCAACGGGGGGCGAGGTGTTGATTGTAATTTTATTCCCAAAAGTTTTATTCACACAACCAAGAGAACGTACACGCGCGAAATCAATTTGCAATGGGGCTAATTGCTCACATCTTACTGTCAATAACTATAACAGCAGTCACAATAATATTTTCTTTTCAAGGCAACATTTTTTCGTCACTATAATTGCATCTGCAAGTGGGGCCACATTTAAGTAGTATTGGTGAGGTCTTTCAAAGATGTTGTTTGTAAAGAGAAACGATCTTCGGAGAAAATATTTATGAGAAAGTAATAAAGTACTATGTCGGACACTAGTACGAGATTATATCCCCTTCCCCACACCTGTTAAACACTATCTTGAAGAGTCACGACACAAACCAAAGGACACCGTCATTGGAGTCAAAAAATTGTTTGGAGGAGAAGTGTGTTTCTGAGCTAATAATCCAGATATTGTTGCGTAAGACCTAAACAATAAAGTCTGTTTATTGATTGACATGTGGATACCTTGTGACTATAATATCTCAGCAAAAGAATTTGATAAACTCAGAAAATATAAAGATCTACAAATCGAAATCGAAAAGATGTGGCATCTCAAAACAGTTACAATACCAGTGACTGTAGAAGCATTCGGAATGATCAAAAACGGAACTGAAAATTATTTAAGAATGATTTCTGGTTTACCATCCTTGCAAGAAGTGCAAAAGAGTGTCTTAACTGGTAACTGGTCACACGTATTTGAGAAGAGAATTGTCGCTGTGAATTTTTTTCCTTCTTTTCCCTTTACTTTCTTTGTTTATTTTTTTAACTTTTTATTTTCCTTTTTCGAAATCAGTGACAGTTTGTAACTGGAAAAAGCATATAGTATATTGCGTTTGGAATGAGCTTTCATCGCTAGCTGGTGATTATCACACACTGATGACGGGTTACTACCCAGAAACACGGGTCTGTGTGTATCACGTAAGGCTAGAGATGGCCCAATGGGTCCGACATGTTTTGGCGGCAAATATATTTCTCGATTCTGTTCTACTACTGTTTACTTCTCGCTCAGAGATTTATTATTGCTCTCTCTCTCTCTCTCTCT
>NC_068984.1:146642665-146644403 GCF_001194135.2 Octopus bimaculoides | reverse complement strand
TATATATATATATATGCTTATATATAGATACGTATGTGTGTCAATGTATTTATGTGTGTGTATGTGCATGTTGTGAGTGTAACTGTGTACGCCAGTATCGTTTGATATTTGTGTTTAAAAATTGTGGCGAACAATCCGATGTTTCGATTTAGATGTGGATATACGGGAGTAGAGAGGGTGTGCGCATGCGTATAAATATATATTTGAATGTAATAGACATACCTACAAACATTCGTGCATGTATGAATATATTACATACATCAGTGCGTGCGTGCGTGTAGGCATATATGTAAGTATATAAGAAAATTTAAGTTAGCTCGAATATATTCGCGATATATTTGGACCTAGAGTGGCTTTTCCTCACATTTTTGCCGTGGAGAAAAATTAAAATTCCCACTATACACAAAAAAGTGTTACAACGGCATAGCTAGCTGAAAGCACTCTCTTTGGACTTCTGGATGCATTTCGAGCACTTTACCTCTCTTCAGCAGTAGATACTAAGAAAGGTAAGTCAGAGTTGACACGAAGCCTTGTTTTCTTCATCAGAAATCAGTAAATATTGTTAACTGACAGCGCATGTAGGCCTCCAAAACGGAACAAGGGCTCACACACAGATTCACAAATATTTTACCAACTGTCTTCACTTAAACAAAATAACTTCACTTAAACAAAATGATGCTGCCGCTTCAGCAAAGTAGAACTTAATTAAATTTCAAGGAAAATTATTAATAATTTCAAAAGCTTTTCTTTCAAAGAAAGCCGCCAGCAAAAACACATTCTACAAAATCAATATCCTTGTGAGAAATATTGAAAATATGGAAGACTTTTCAAAATTCAGCATATTTTCCATTATTGTTATCAGAGTTCCAACTTCGATTCTTTGTTTTCCTCTTAGAAGCCAATACCTTCTTTCGAGAAAGAATTCAATGTATTAAAGAAGAACGAAAAGATGCAGAGGTATAACCATGGCCGCGTGGTTTTGTGTTCAGTCCCACTGTGTGCCACCTTAGGAAAGTGTCTTCTACTAATACCACAGGCCAACCAATGCCTTGTGAATGAATTTCGTTGAGGGAAATTGCGTGGAAGCCTATCGTATATGTGCGTGCGCATGTCTTTTGTATATACTGATACGTATATACATATATACACACATACATACATATATGCATGCACGTACACATGCATAAACGCACGTACAATCATTTCTTTAATCTTACTTTATTAGTATGTTATATACTTTTAATATTTATGTATCTATATGTATTTTATCACTGTCTCAATTTAATCATTGTCTCCTGGTTTATGAAAATGATGCACGCGCGCACACACGCAAAATACACACACAAACACAATCCCCACATACACACATACATACATACATACATATGCATGCATACATACATACATACATACATACATAAGAATTCAATATGGTTCGAATGAACTAGACATATGGAATAAAAGTGTAAGTTGATGACATTTTAAGCAAAAATATATATCATGTGTGTGTGTGTATATATATATATATATATATATATATATATATATATATATATATATATATATATATATATTTATATATATATATGCATATACATACACGTATATATGCAAACATACGCACTCATATACATACATTTATACATACATAGATATATATATATATATACATATACATATGCATATACATACACACACACATACATGCATACATACCTACATACATACATACACACAT
>NC_068984.1:146639486-146642587 GCF_001194135.2 Octopus bimaculoides | reverse complement strand
TATGTATGTATGTATGTATGTATGTATGTATGTATGCACACAACAACAAATAATTCAAAGAAGTCTAAGTTGCTATATGTTGTTACACAACCCGACCTTCTGTAAAATGGAGGATATTTTTCACGTGTTTGATATTTGTTTTTCTAAAACTCCTGCCTCACTCATTGTTTATTTGCAACTTCTAAACGTTGATGTACTTAACTCCTGCTTTATGACTTTCTTTACACACTTTCCAAACAATGTATTTTCTCTAAATCTTATCCGTTTCAGTCAAGTCTCCTTCAAATGTTACCTTACAGCTTTATACATGGATAAATCACTTTAGTAAATCAGTTTAACCTAAATTTAACATTTTTCAAATTTCGTCACAAGGCCAGCAATTTTAAGAAAGGAAGAAAGTCGATTACTTCGACGCCATAGTTCAAATGAGATTGATTTCACCAACTCCGAAAGGGTAATAGGCAAAACTCGACCTTGGCGGAATTCGAACTCAGAAAGTAAAGAACCGAAAGAACTGCAACGAAATATTTTGCCTGACTCGCTACCGATTCTGTCAGCTCCCCCCCTTTCAAACTTTTAAAATTAACAGCCAGCTCTTTTTCTAAATGTCACCTTACAGTTTTATAAATAGATAAATGCATTGGATTAAGTAGACCTAAATCTAATCCACCAGAATCAAAGAGAAGATGGCTACGGTTTTATTACAGATTGAAGAATGTAAATACAACACAGTCTCTTTCTTAGAAAAAATTCCCAGCGCCATTTTGTTTGCGTGTAGATATAATTAGTTTTGCTAGGAAGTTCGTTAACTTAGCTGTAATCTGCTTGACAAGAAGAGATTCTAAATAGAATCGAAATTACACCGCAATATATTTGTTTCTGATAACGTGTTCTCATTAACATGGGGTTTAAGCCAAAAACATTTTTCGCAGCGAGACAAAGTTTTGTTTACTTACATTTACCAAACGAATTACATTATATCGTTTTTTTTTTTATGTAAAGAATCATTAACTTTGGTTATAGTTTATGAAGATAATAAGACACTTTGTTAGTAACAGAATGTTTATAAGGCATAAAGAGCTAAGGCAGGGTACTGGCAGAATCGTTATCACATCGGACAAAATGCTTATCGGCATTTCTTTCGGCTCTTTACGTCCTCAGTTCAAATCTCGCTGAGGTCAACTTTGCCTTTCATCTCTTTAGGGTCGATAAAATATAATACCAGTCATATACTGGGGTGGATGAAATAGGCTTGTCCCCTACCCTCAACATTTCTGGCTTTGAACCCTGTAATGTACCGGCGTTCCGTTCATCGAGAATATTAAGATTTCGGTCATTTAAATGCCATGGAAACCCGCTAGGTGGCCTCTTGAGTCCTAAGCTCATAAAAAGAAAACGATGGACGCAACAAGGCCAAAACGTTCGCTTCGAAATCATGAGGTCTGGAGTTCGATTTCATTGTGAAGCGTCTTTGGCAAATGTCTTTTACCGTTTCCTCAATCAGCTTAAGCTTTGTAAGACGGAAACTGTGTAGAAGGAAACTGTACGGAAATCCATCTTATAAGATTGACTTTTAAATTCCAAAGTACAGCTTCTTCCCTGTGCCAGGCTGATTCCGTTTGAGAAATACGTTAAGAGCGCACATGCCTGTGGAATATTCAGCCACTTGTATGCTAATTCAATGAGAAGGGAGTTCGAAGTTGATGGAGATCCATTTATAGCTAACTGAGAAAACAAGTATAAAACAAGGTATGAAATACCTAACGAAAATCTCGTCAATGTGTGTTTTAATCTCAAACAATTTTATCAACACAAAAATTGCATAAAAATAGATTCCTCTGAAGGCCGTGCTTCATCATGGCCATAACTGTGATGGCTACAACAAACTAAAGAACTAAATGTACCTTGGTTTGTAAGACAGAATGTGCTCAGTTCAGTTCTAAAGCTTTGGAGAGAATCCTTTATACATTTTTTTTTTATTTCGTAGTCAAATTATACCTGGCCATACAACGAAAACAGTACAGAATGGTGTTAGATTTGACACAAAATAAAATAACCCCGAAAGATGAAGACCTAACAGAAATGAAACAATGTGTGTGTGTGTGTGTGTGTGTGTGTGTGTGTGTGTGTGTGTGTGTGTGTGTGTGTGTGTGTGTGTGTGTGTGTGTGTATTTGAAGAACCTACAAGAATAGGTGCAAGCGCTAATATTTATAAAACATGTGACATTAATAAAAATCTGTAAATGCACAACCATCAGATATCTGAGTACCTTATTTTTTCTAATATATAATTCCTGTACATCACCTCCAAACTTTCCAATATATATATATATATATATATATATATATCATAACTTGACTAAATGGATTGACGAATAACTACTTATGTATAACACTGTCCTGTGTTTCCCCTTTTATTCAAAGGTCTTGTATTAATCTGCCATCTTAAGTTTCACCTTTTCTTTTATATCTCCCAAGGGACATATTTATTATCTCAAGAACTTGTTGATTATATTTGGGTACATGTAACATCGCCGTTTCATACCTTTATTGAGCTAAATGGAAATAGCCCACCTACCAATATTTATAATTAAAATATATCCAATTAATTCCCTTAATATAACTTCATCAAGGCATGCAGAACCATTTAAGTGTGTGCGCATGTAAATACATATACATACACAAAAACACGCACACACATACACATATGTATATATATATATTCATATATACACACATATATACATATACATATATATACATATATACACCCATGCACACATATTGTTGCTTGTAATGATATGCACATGATCATACATACATACACACATACATACATGCATCACACCCACGCGTGCACACAACATCATACGCAGGCAAAATTATACAAGTGCTTGCACCTATTCACCAATATCAAATCTCGCTGAGCAATGTCCTCATCATTCTGCTCTTCTAACAACTATTTTCAGACGCTAAAACCATCGAAAGACGCACAAACATAACAATAATTCTACAATTTAAACGCGCGCGCGCGAGCTTGTGTGTGTCTGTGTGAGTGTGTCTGCGTGAGTGTGTGTATATATATATGTTTCTACTCCCTG
>NC_068984.1:146638224-146638484 GCF_001194135.2 Octopus bimaculoides | reverse complement strand
TATATATATATATATATATATATATATATATATATATATATATATATATATATGAATAAACAGTAACATATATGTGTGAATCCAAACATATAGATAGAAGTAGATACTCCTAGATTTATTATTTGATATATTCAAAAGTGTAAGGTGCATTTCTGTGTGTATTTCTGTGTGTATGTGTACGTATATATGTATGTATATAAATATATTATAGATAGATATACATATATACATATATATGCACATATATTTCTACTTATGCA
>NC_068984.1:146637597-146638214 GCF_001194135.2 Octopus bimaculoides | reverse complement strand
TGAGTGTGTCTGCGTGAGTGTGTGTATATATATATGTTTCTACTCCCTGCACAGACCATAATTGCACGAGTTTCTGTTACCAAACAAATACCAATCTTGAGTGAACACCATAATGTACATTACCTTAACAGACACACGGACAAACAGACAAGCAAGCATGCAAAAAAAAGAATTACCGTTTTTTACTCAGTAATTGGGTATCATCTTCCTGCTAACAATATACATCAACACGCCATCAGGCGTATTCTCGGCTCATATATTGTCTCCTATGAGCTCTATATAAACATGGACGTCTTCTAAGCCGGTGTGAGGGTTCACGCGTGTATGCAAATGCGTGTGGAAACGCGTATGTGTGTCTGTATATAATGTGAATGTGTACGCGCGTGTATGGGTGTAGGTGTGTGTGTGTTTATGAATGTATTTATCTATATTCCTGTGGTTATCTATATCTAAATCTCTGTCGATTATATGTGCACATAAACCCCCCTCCCTCTCCGTTGCACACGCTGACACAATAGATATTAAGATATACTTATATGTATGGATGGATGTGTGTATGTATGTATGTATGTATATATGCATACATATATAGCGATATATATATATATATATATATA
>NC_068984.1:146632254-146636746 GCF_001194135.2 Octopus bimaculoides | reverse complement strand
TACAAATTAACATGCGTGAGTGTGTGTGTGTGTGTGTGTGTGTGTGTGTGTGTGTGTGTGTGTGTGTGTGTGTGTAAATGTGGACGTCTGTGCTTGCGCGTGCGCAGTAATATGCGTTGGGAGGTATGTATTTACTGCCGATGTACTTTAAACTCTTTAAAGCTATGCCAAGTCCATCAAAAATACCAGACCTTCAGACTCTCAGACTACGAATGCAACACACGCATGTATGTACGCGTGTGTAGGTGCGTGCATATCTGTAACCTCTTGAATCTCGTATATTCAGAAGTCACTCATCAACTGCACTTCATTAACCATTAGCCGGGTAATGACTGCATTGCGCCATCAGCCGTTGACTGGAGATGAAGATAATGCGTTGTCGTAACTTCAGCGTTCTCTTATTAATCTATTAATCCAGAATAGCATTATAGCGAAAGGCTACTTTGGAATGTCTCACATGTTTCGTAAGTGTGCATGTAATATATATATATATATATTTATGTATGTATTTATATTACATACACACACACACATATAATATGTATATGTGTAATGCATACATACACCCACACACCGCATATATATGTATGCGCTTGCCGATGGATATATATATTTCCTAAATATTTTGAGTATTCCTATTCTATGCACTATAAAATCTGAACCGAATACAGATCTTCAGCACCAAACCATGCCACTCCGCCTAGGAATGGTATATACGAATCCAGGTAATTGTAGTCTTAGACATATCGCTTTGAGTACAGCACTCTTACCACCAAGCCACGTGACAGCCACTTCTCTCGAATTCGCGCCATCCCCAACCCCCTTGCGCATCTGCACTGAACTTACAAACCTATTATTCCTGAAAAGAATTGTGTTCTGGAATTGCCACTCTACCGAAATTTGTCTACGATTATCATTACACAGAAACTCAAGAGGACCAACAAAGTACAAGGCGCTGCCTATTGGAGTACAAGTGAAGAAGAATGACCGTAACTTATGGTGATTTTACAGTTGACTTTTTGATTAGTCTGTTCTATGCATTCAAAGACCAGTGAAATAAAGTCTCTTACTTGAAAAACAAGGAAGTATTGGCCAGGTGAAGTGCGTCAAGATTTTAAATTCTGGCTCAACTAACCCTGAAGACAAACCTAGGATAAGACGGAAGGATAGACATGAAATGAATAAATAAACACACAGGCACTAAACTGGCACTCCGTCGGTTACGACGACGAGGGTTCCTGTTGATTCGATCAACGGAACAGACTGCTCGTGAAATTAGCATACAAGTGGCTGAGTACTCCACAGACAAACGTATCCTTAACGTAGTTCTTAGGGGGATTCAGCATGACAAAGAATGTGACAAGGTTGGCCCCTTTGAATCACAAAGTACAACTCACTTTTGCTAGCTGAGTGGAGTGAGCAACGTGAAATAAAGTGTCATGCTCAAGAAAAGAAAGAAAGTGCTGCAAGAAATCGAACTCACGACCTTGTGATTGTGAGCTGAATACCCTAACCACTAACCTTAACCCTAACCCTGACCCTAACCACTAACCCACGCGCCTTCACAAATACGCGCGCGCGCGCACGACGCCTTGACTTAGCCGTTCGTATTTTCGGGGTTGATAAATAAAGTATCAGTCAGGTATTGGGGTGGACGTAATTGACCAACTCCCTCCCCTCCAAGTTTCAGTACTTGTGCCTATAGTAAAAAGAATTATTATCATTATTATTATTATTATTATTATTTATTATTATTATCATCATCATCATCACCATCATTATCATCATCATTATTATTATTGATGAAACGTGAGCAAAACGTTGGTTATTACCTTCGCGTAGAACCATTTCCCGGTGATATATCACTGCTAGTCTGAAACGCCATCTCTTCCAGGACTTTAATGGCTATAAGCACAAGTTTTGCGTTGAAATGTAACATAAAAATGTCATAGAATTTCGTACCAAAATTCTACATTATATCCTTGTAATTCGACACCAGAGACCGAAGTTTAATAGATTGGATAGGCATGTTCTCTTAATGAACCTTGAAAGTAAGCTCTTTTCTGGAACCATCTACTAGTTTTGTTTTTTTATATGTGTTGTCTGCGCATGTGTCTGTGAGTGCTTGTGTGTCTATGTGTGAGCATGTATGTGTGTATATATATATGTATATATATATATACAAACACACACACACACACACACACATATATATCATAAGCACATACATATACACATACATATAGTATATATATATATATGTGTGTGTGTGTGTGTGTGTGTATGTATATCTTACACCCATATATATATATATATATATATATATATATTAATACGGGTATCTTACATCTGTGTGTATGTGTGTGTGTGCATCTGCTTAAATGTGTTTATCCATACTTCTGTGAATTCAGAAATAAAGTAACAAGTTTTATTATTTCTTTGAATGAAGAAAATGCCAAGAACCCGTGAGAATGTAGAAGTGAATCAGTGATTGCATATAAATAAATGTGTATATATGTGCATATGCACTTTTGTAATGGTTGTGCATGTGTCTTTAGTACACGAGTGTGTGTGTGTGTGTGCGTATGTCACGTCCTCATCTGTGATTGGTGAATATTATCATTCTAAAACCCTCAAATAATTTTTACAGTGTTTCTTATATCTACATTCTGCCACTGATCGATTGGATATGGAAGATGTGTGTCAGTTTCGTTTGCTCTTAGAAAATCCTAGCATTTCTAGGTTTTCTTTCTTTTTATGTCTCCTGCTGTAATACAGTCTTTTTATTCAATTGTTCTACAACATACCCTACCGACAGTGAGAGTTATAAAAAGTTTTTAGCACCGTTTTGTCATACACGGCCATATTATGATAAAGTTTCAAGGTTATAGATTTCAGATTGTCTCTTCCAGGGATTCATACTAAGTGTACTTCTCTATCTCTCTATCTCTATATCTATCTCTCTCTCTCTCTCTCTCTCTCTCTATCTATCTATCTATCTATCTATCTATCTATCTATCTATCTATCTACCTACCTATCTATCTATCTATCTCTCTCTCTCTCTCTCTCTCTCTATCTATCTATCTATCTCTCTCTCTCTCTATCTATCTATCTATCTATATGTCTAATTCACACGCACGCAGTGCCATACACACACATTCTTTCAGGCTCATTTTTCTACATTACCAATTTTATAGAGCTTACAAAGGAATATATTCCTCGTCATTAAATTAAGGAATTCGTGTGTGTGCGTGTGTGTGTGTGTGTGTGTGTGTGTGTGTGTGTGTGTGTGCATAGATTTTTAAGTATTTAAGCAGATACTTATATGTACATCTATACGTTAGGAGCTTGAATCTACGCGTTTACATCTAGTTTTATATCTGTGTATTTGTATATCTCTGTATGTATCTTTTGGTTATCAAATTTATGTTTTTGCGCATTCATGTATACATCAATGTATCTGTGTATCTACGCATTTAAATGTGTGTGTTTGAATGTATGTAGACAGACAGAGAAACAGACAGGCAGGCAGGCAGGTAGACAGACATATTTTTACATGTGTGTGTCTACGTGTATGCACACATGTATCATTGTATGTGTTTATATACATACTTTTGTATATACATGTGTACCATTGTATTATTCAGGTATTTTTATGACCACGAGTATCTTTGTCAGCATCTATGTACCTAGGTATCACTCCATGTATCAAAGTATCATTATAAGTTATCTTCTTTTAGAATTGTTAGAATTCTTCTTATAATGAAGGGCAAGATTTCTAATAAAGAAACAAAATTCCACCGTGAGAATATGGATAACAAAACCGATAAGAATTACTAACAACTTAAACTTTTTAGAAACGTCTTATTTTGTCCTTCTCCAGTTACAGATTGTTTTTGTAAAGTGCGTGTTAGCTGGTTATTTTGTTTTCCCGAAAACCCTGCTGTTCTACATTGCCACATTTTTATGTGGCCCACAAAGAATTTATGAGTCACATTGGCATATTTTGCTATTGCAGGCCCTAGCAGATAACCAATGGAATTTTAAAAAAAGAAATGATAAAGAATTTGATGCCAATATAATGGTAGCAATAATCGTTTCCAAATTTTGTTCTGCTTTAAAAGTTCCCATTGATGACCAAATCTTTGCGAGTCTTTCACCGGTCACAGAGAGCATCAGATACCTTTGCTAAGTAGGAACACTGACTCCAGCAGTTATAGGTGGCAAATAAAACGGAAGGTCTTTCTTTAATCAAACTATATACAGTAACATGTTTCTTACTTCAGGCAACAGGTGTCTTACTTCAGATCATGTTTTCTTACTTCAAACAGCACAGCTCCATCACGAGCTGTTTTGGCACATCTCGACACTCATTTCTTGCCACCAACTTCAGCAAGCAATCAAAACATTGTTGAACTTCCAGAGCTTTTTCTTTTTATATTTGCAGGAGACGACTGGGGCAGCCAATATATATATATATATATATATATA
>NC_068984.1:146630659-146631792 GCF_001194135.2 Octopus bimaculoides | reverse complement strand
GTGGGTGTGGGTGTGTGTGGGTGTGTGGGTGGGTGTGTGTGTGTGTGTGTGTGTGTATAAATGTTGAATATGGATTCATCCTTTAATTTGGAGGTTTCCAAGAAAGATTTCTAATGTTGATTCTTCATACTTTGCTGGGAGTTTACAGGCGTAAGTTTGCGAAGATATGAAAGTAGTATTTGTATATAATGTATGGTGAATTTATGGAAAAGAGTCTCATAAAAACCATCGATTTACTTTAAAATGGAGGAGACAAGTTGTTAAAATATATAAGAAGTTTAATTCTTACAGACGATCGCTTCGTACAGAGATATAAAAATAATAATGCAAATTCATGATAGAATTAAATTTAATTAATTAAATATATCAATATATTCTTCAGTGCAGGAAGTATAAACAAAAATACAAAGAACTTGAGAAGGAAAATAGCAGAAAAATTGAATGTAGGAGATTCCTATGTTTATCCTTGACTGCGACCATATTATCATATTCATAAAAATATGAATCTCCTTGATGGTTTGGAATGTCATTAGAAAATCGACTTTACTACAAAAATTGGAATAACAAATATTTTTCAGACAAAGATGCCTGTTATCAAAGCTGTTTTTAACTTCCCAATGCAGCCAATATATTAATCTTGACGGTATTTTCTTAGCATCAGAGTAGAAACTCAAACTAGAAGCTATGTGTATGCATTTACGCGTAATTATGCTATGTTCAATGATTATTCCAAAATCTATTATTACATATCGGTTTCATTTCTTTTGCATAATAATCATTTCATTGTGATAGACATACGTTATAATTTTTGTAAAGATTTACCAGAGTGCTTCGTCCGGAAGTAACCTCGTTATAGAGGTAACATTTCCTAACGTTTTTATAACGAGCTTAGTTCCGGTCGATAGAATATAATACATCTTAACTGATGAATAACAGCCAGCCTTGATACATCTGCATGTGACTGGTTTTCTCCATTACGAATGAAAGGGATATGTAACAATGAATTGCGAAACAATTTTATTTTGAAGAATCTCTCAATTACAATGAAAAGAATTGTGCATATTCCTGCTATTGTGTTTTTCATCTCTTAACCTTGTGGAACATTTGTAACATGTGTGTGTGTGTGTGTGTGT
>NC_068984.1:146628037-146630570 GCF_001194135.2 Octopus bimaculoides | reverse complement strand
ACGTCTATATGTATGTATATAATGAAGCATACCCACTTTAAATACTTGTAACGTCGGTGTTTATTAAAATATATTTCATTTCCAAAATTTAATAGAATCTACAGACATTATCTTATTGTTTTGTCAACGTCTGCTTTCAGACTGACGTCCGCTCTCGTCCAGGCGCTGCTGATAACGCGAAGCAACGGAATCGCAAGCGTCGCGAAACAATTCGTTTGGGGTTTGTGTGCATTTGGTCAATGGCTGCTCTCAAATCACCGACTGTTGCAGGCTTCATAACGTAGACTTTGTCTTTTACATATCTCCATAAAAATGTGTTGTGGTGTGAGGTCTGGTGAAGGTATTCAACGAAACCTTTATAGATAATTATACTTTATATATTTATCTATTATTACAATATTATTTATATTAAAATCTTCTTTGATTTTTTGATGTAATTTTTCCTGCTTTTACTTTATTATATATAAGGCGATGCTCAGGCATGGCCGCAGTCAAATGACTGAAACGAGTAAAAAGAAGAAGAAAGAATGTGTGTGTATGCGCGCGCGCACAGATATGTGCATATGTGTTTATATATGTTAGTATATTATCTCTCTTTTCTCCCACCTCTCTCTCTCCTTTTCTCTACCTCTCTCTCTTTCTCTTTTCTTTTCCTCTTCTCTGCCTTTTAGATGTCTCATCGCCTTTTCACCTTTTTTCTCTCCCCTTTATCACTTCATCCACTCTCACTCTCATTCTTGCTCCCTCCCCCTCTTTTCCATGAGTTTTTCTTTCTATAACTCTCTGTCTCTCTCTGTCTCTCTCTTTCTCTCTCTCTCTCTATCTCTCTCTCTCTCTCTCTCTCTCTCTCTCTCTCTCTCTCTCTCTCTCTCTCTCTCTCTCTCTCTCTCTCTCTCTCTCTCTCTCTCTTTCTCGTCTTTCCTTGTTGCTCACCCCCACCTCGTATTCCACCTCTTTTGGTGAAACGGAACCTAAATATGAGGTCCCCCCATAAAACACTGTCTTGTGTTTCGATCCTTAAAATGGAAATGTAATCTAACACCGAAATATCAAGAAAGACTGCAATTTCAAAATTAATGTCGTTTACCGTTCTCATTTTAATTGCTAATTAACGAATTAATAATTCCTCTGGGGGAAAGCACCTGTTTTGAGATATTAAGAGAGATTATGAGAGCGTGGATTACCATATTGACAGGGGTAAGGTGGAACCGATCAACAGATCAGTAGTTCGTGCCCTGCAAAGTCATTCTTTAATGATAAACGTTCGCTCGAACAACGAGAAATATACAATGCATGCGTGTATGTATGTACGTACGTATGTATGTGTGCGTGTGTGTAGTGTGTGTGTGTGTGTGTGTGTGTGTGTGTGTGTTCTTTTATTCTTTTACTTGTTTCAGTCATTTGACTGCGGCCATGCTGGAGCACCGCCTTTAATCGAAGAAATCGACACAAGGACTTATTCTTTGTAAGCCTAGTACTTATTCTATCGATCTCTTTGCCGAACCGCTAAGTTTTGGGGACATAAACACACCAACATCGGTTGTCAAGCGAGTGGGGGGGACAAACAAAGACACAAATATATATATATATGTGTGTGTGTGTGTGTGTGTGTGTGTGTGTGTAATTAATGTAAGCAGCTACGCGCAATATAAAACAATAAAGGCGCTCAGTCAGTGATTGGTATAGCTTTTAATCCAAAAGTCAAGTGCTTAGTCCTTCCATCAGCGTTCAGTTATGATAATTCGATAATCCTTAACAATAACAACAGTAAAAACTCTCAAATGGTTCGGTGCTCAAATATGTATCTTAGCTTCTCGTGGTAGGCAGCGAATTGGCAGAGTCGTCAGAGTGATGGGCAGAACGCGTCACCCATTCTTTCTTTCTTCGAACGTCCTCCCTCTGGAATACTCTCCTTGTTCATATTTTTCATCACAAATCTTGACTGACAAATGTTGAAGCGAAGTACCAATGGTATCAATTTTACTGTTCTAAGACGACCAGCAAAAGTCATCCCATGAGCGATGCCTCCTTCCTCCTGCGCCAGAAAGTTAAGAAAGAGAAAATTATCTACCGCTAATACAACTATCACAACCCTAACCACAACACCGAAACCAGTGATATATGGCAGACAGACAGACAGACAGACAGACAGACAGACAGACAGACAGACAGATAGACAGATAGATAGATAGGTAGCTAGATCGTCAGCACCAGCTTTCAGCATCCATTCTCTAAAGCAACCAGCCAACCGATATACCATAAATTCAGCATCCATTGAACAACTTACTCCCATTTGGTTGCGGAATTTTTTAATTCGTATTTAGTTAGTTTGTCCTATATTTTTTATGTAATTAACATCAAACAGTGCTATTAAGTAAGTCTTAGAATAATAATAATAATAATAATAATAATAATAATAATAATAATAATAATAATAATAATAATAATTATAATAATAATAATAATAATAATAACAACAACAACAACAACAACAACAATAATAATAATAATAACAATAATAATAATAATAATA
>NC_068984.1:146625330-146627549 GCF_001194135.2 Octopus bimaculoides | reverse complement strand
AGAGAGAGAGAGAGAGAGAGAGAGAGAGAGAGAGATACATATATACATACATACATTATACATACATATATATATATATATGTATGTATGTGTGTATGTTTGTGTATACACAAATGTAGATAGATAGATAGATAGAGACAAACAGACAGACACAAATTTAGACAAATGTGTTCTTTGGTTGCAGAGTTTCTTTTAGCCATTATGTCTGAAGCAGCAACTTCAAACATCGACATTGCTCATCCTTTTGAGAAAGATAAGTACAAGCGATATATTTCGATCGATCTTAGTCCATTTTGTCAGTCTTCTTCAATCCCCATTTTGGACGTGTTTAAAATGATTGATGTTTATGGTGATAGTCGTCTTGCTTGCGTTTCTAATTGCTGCTGCTGCTGCTGTTGTTGTTGTTGGTCGTCGTCGTGGTCGTCGTGGTGGTGGTAACTTCCTGTATATGAAGCTTGGCCTTATTGTTGTCATCACCATCATCATCATCGTCATCATCAACAACACACATACACACATACATACATACATACATACATATATGTATGTATAATGTATGTATAATGTATGTATGTATGTATGTACGTGTGTGGTTTGTCTCTTTTCAATTCATTTCATTATTCCTTTCGCGAAGGCGGCAAACTGACAGGATCCTTAACGAATCCGGCGAAGTGCTTAACAGCATTTCTTCCAGCATTTTACGCGCTGAGTTCAAGTTCGACTGAGGTCGACTGTGTCCTTCATTCTTTCGGGGTCAATAAAATAATTAGCTGCTGAACACTGAGGTCGAATTTATAAGAGTTTTCCAGTTGCATAAGACTTGCTGCATTCCTCTTTAATATCATATTTCTAAAAAACATTTTGGATGGCGGTTTCTAAATCGACCAATAATATTTCGTATTTTTTCTGCTTTGTTAATTTATTTAACGTCAACTTGAAATATATTTGTAACTTATTACTAAAACTAATAAATCTTTCACGCCTATTAACTGAGTTTTTATAGTTCTTATAGGCGCAGCATGGCTACGCAATTAAGTAGCTTGCATTGCTGTTACATGGTTTCAGGATCACTTCCACAATGCGGCACATTGGGCAAGTTTCTTCAACCATAGCTCCGGGCTAACCAACACATTGTGAGCGAATTGGATAGATGGAAGCTTATCGCTATATATGTGTGGGGGGTGGAAGAGGGAGTGTGTGATGTATGAGTGTATGTGTGGGTGTGTGCGTGGGGGGGGGGTGAATGCATTTGTGTCTGTGCTTGTCACCGCACCACGTTTGACAAGTGGTGTTGGTATGTTTATGACCCCATAAATTAGCGGCGTTGCAGAAGAGACCGACTGAATAAGTACCAGACTTTAAAAATAAGTGCTGAGGACTGGAGTCCATCTGTTTGACTAAAACCCATCAAGGCCTCAGTTGAATGACTGAAACAAGTAAAAGATAAAGATAAAGAGAACTTGTGTATCTGTGTACTATCTGAGGCAGCGTTTCTAGTTGTTTATTGGCTACAGCGTACAACTTGACGTCAATATTATTACTTGTTTACACATGACATTTCTATCCGAGTTTTCTCATGTGTGACATGTTGTTAAAGGTATTGTTATCAAGTGCAAAAGGAACAAAACGGGGAGTGTCTTTCAAATATTCCACTTCTAATGAAAATAGACTTGCTGAGACTCCAGAGAGGAATATATACCCCACAGAAACCGAAAAACCGGCCTCATGATCTATATGGTTTGAAAGGGAGCGTTATCCTTTTTCTTTTTTAGAAGAAGATAGATATTATTTTAATGTAATACTTTCAGAGTTAAAACCTTTCATTTGAACAATTTGAACGAGACGCAGGACAGTAGATACAAAATAACAGAAAATATATAAACGAAATATAAAATAAAATACAGTCGGTAATATACTGGTGTCTATTGTTCCAGACGAAAGTTATATTGCTTTGCATAGTTTAAAGAACATCGCCATCTTCATCCTTATCGTCGTCGTCGTCGTCGTCTTCATCATTATCATCATCATCATCATCATCATCATCATCACTAACAGTAAAATTTTCCTTCATGAGGTCCGTCCTTAGAGTCTTCCTCTTTTTCTTACTCATCCTCATCATCGTCGTCGTCGTCGTCATCGTCGTCGTCATCAAGAAGACCACCACCACCTCCTCCTCCGTCATCGTCGTCATCTTCAACGCCATTAGCCTAATCAACATC
>NC_068984.1:146624339-146625316 GCF_001194135.2 Octopus bimaculoides | reverse complement strand
AAATTTTCCTTCATGAGGTCCGTCCTTAGAGTCTTCCTCTTTTTCTTACTCATCCTCATCATCGTCGTCGTCGTCGTCATCGTCGTCGTCATCAAGAAGACCACCACCACCTCCTCCTCCGTCATCGTCGTCATCTTCAACGCCATTAGCCTAATCAACATCAATATCATCCTTTTTTTATCATTACAATTATTCTGCCAACGAATCCCCAAACACTACTACTACTACTATTACTACCACCACCACCACTACCACCACAACTACCACTGCTGTTGCTATTGTGACAACATTGTCAGTTGATATTTTTGCACACACACATACACACACACACTAACGCACAGTGACACGCTCACTCATACACATTCACTCACACACACGCACACATATACACACGCTCTCATACATGCAAGCTCTCACCCACACACACACACACATTCACGTACACACATACAAGCACACGTACACACGCACCGAGACACTCACATTCACACACACACGGTTGCACGCTCACTCACACACACACACTTACCCATATTTACTCACACACACACTGGTTAATTACTCGTACCTAGACATACGTCAGACATGCGGTTAATTAAAATAGCAACAGTACATATTCCCTCCTCGCCAGATATGTCCGCCCTGACACCCATCCACTCATTAATTACTCTCATTCTAAAGACACAGTTTCCGAACAAGCAACCTCAGCACACCTCGGTACACCTGCTCACAATACTAGAGAACATCAACTATCGACAGTCACTCCACACCGTCAATCGGCATGCTAAAGATAACAGGCAAATCTCCCTCAAGCCGCACCTCTGTCATCTTATATAAAACGCTGAGGTATTTGTGTGTATACATGCATGCATATGCGTATAGAGAGATAGATAGATAGATAGAGAGAGAGAGAGAGAGAGAGAGAGATAGATAGATAGATAGATAGATAGATAGATAGATAGATAGATAGATAGATA
>NC_068984.1:146617074-146617964 GCF_001194135.2 Octopus bimaculoides | reverse complement strand
TATTCGTTTTAAAGAATATGGCTAGGAACGAGGAAGATATGTTTGAATTTTTGGAAATAAGGCTCTAAATAGAGCTATTTCCGATTTGAAAAATATATGTTCACGAAGTATTTTGTGTTATACACAACTTATACAAAATTTTAAAACAAAATAGGTCTTTTAAGAGGTGAAAAATGCAACTTACATGGGAGCCGATGTGTCTACCGTCCGTCCATGATGATAGATAGATAGATAGATAGATAGATAGATAGATAGATAGATAGATAGATAGATAGATAGATAGATAGATAGATTTTCAAATCCAATAAGTTTTAATAATCGATTAAGGTTTTTCGTCCTTTTTTTTTTCAATCTACAAAAAACTGTTGCCATTGTTGCTTTGATTGGTGCACTTGCCGTTGTTGTTGTTGTTGTTGTTGTTGTAATTGCTTAACTCGATCAGTCTTAGGTTCAAAAGCGTTTAATCGACGACAACGCCATGTTCTTAATACAATGTGATTGATTCTAGAGAGGTTAAGGAGTTGCTGCGTAAACACATTTAAACATGAATAAACCATTTAATAATTGAACAGAATCCTCCCTCGCAGCGCATGCGCGACACGCCCCCAACGTTTATTCCCAAACAAGTTATTCTGCCCGGTCGTACCCCGGGGCAAGCAGTTTTCGTGTGGTATCTTGGGCAAATAACAAACACCATAGCTCTTACCTCCCATCAGGGCAACGTCAACAATCATGATGAGGATGACAATGGCGGTGACGGCGTCGATGACGCTGACGACGCCGTAAGTTTTGAAGAAAGAAAGAAAAAAAGAAAGAAAGAAAGAAAGAAAGAAGGAAAGGGAGGAAGGAAGGAAGGAAGGAAGGAAGGAAGAGAGGAAGGAATGAAGGGA
>NC_068984.1:146612640-146616885 GCF_001194135.2 Octopus bimaculoides | reverse complement strand
GGGGAATCGTAAAGTTTCTAGTTTCAAGCGAAAACAGTTTTAGTTCCCGAAAGCGAGTCAAGTTGCTCCAATTCCTCCCATACTCCAAGACTTCCAGCTTATAATTCCAAAAGAGAGAACCAAGAACTTTTTGCCGGGGATTCTTTAAACTGAGACGCCATAAACAAACAAATAAACAATATAAATAAATAAACAAATAATAAACTGTATCCTCGTGTCTCTTCTGAGTTTGCTGTTTTCCCAGGATCGTGTTGTATCCCAACAAATGGTTCTTCTTAAGTGGCCCTGGCGCGGCCGCGGCTGCTGATGCTGCTCTTAACGACCATCAGGATGGTGATGATGATGATGGTCGTGGTGGTGGTCGTGGTAGTGGTGGTGGTGGTGAATTTGTTGTTACTGCAACATTTGCTGTTGTGGTTTTTGTTGGTGTTGTTGTTGTTCCAGCTGCTTTTTTTTATCTCGTTTTTCTTAGTTGCTGCAACCTACTGTTGTTGTTGTTGTTGTTGTTGCTGCTGCTGCTGCTGTTTCTGTTGTTGTATGTTGTTGTTGTTGTTGTTGCTGATGATGATGATGATGATGGCGATAATGATGATGACGACGACAACGACAACGATGATAATGTTGCTATTGTTATAAATACGTTCCTGTTGTTGTTGTTGTTGTTGTTGTAGATGCGGTACAATCGAATGACGTAAGAAATTTTCTGAATGACAACGTCCCGAGTTCGGTCTCAACGCGCAGCGTCTTGGCGAAACTTCTAATTATATATTTTTGTTTTGTTTTCTTTTCTTTTACTATAGTTTCGTGTCGACCTATGATGATCCCGAGACTATGGAAATGAAATTGAATTGACAGAAACTGTGCGGAAGCCCATCACATAGACTGTACCTGCAATTCAAATGTGCAGCTTTGTTACATTGTTACGCTGATCCCGCCATATGACTACACATGTCTACGGAATACTCAACAACTTCTACGTTAATTCAGTGAACATGTAACACGATTGAACAACTGAATCCTCAGGATCGGGTCAAGATCCCTTCTTTCTTTTTTTTAAAGTAGGGGCTGTACATTCGTTTCAGTTAAGATTTCCCTTTGGAATCGGACCCTACAGCACGGCATCTTCGGCAAGTTTCAGTTTTGTTTCGTAGGTCTTTTTGTTGTTGTTCTATTTGTTTGTTTGTTATTTTGCCTCAGGGCGCCTCGAGTCTTGTGAGTGAAATTAGGTAGACATTTCCGTGTGGTTCACATCAACCACACGGTTTTCGGGGTTCAGTTTCACTGCGTGCCACCTTGGATAAATGTCTTGTACGATAGACCCCCCTGGTGGACCAATGTCTTCTGAATGAATTTGGTAGACAGAATCTGAGTGGAAGACAGTGGTGTGTGTATATATATGTATATATACATACATACATATGTTATACACACACACTCGCACGCACACGCACACACACACACATACACCGCTTGGCAACTGATGTTCGTTCTTTTACGTGTCTGTAACTTAGCGTGAAGAACTGTAGGAGAATGTGAGAATGTAAGTAATGCCATCTACTGGCGGAATCGTCAGCGCGTCGAACAAAATGCTTAGCGGTATTTCTTCCAAATCTTTACGTTCTGAGTTCAAACACAACCGATGTCAACTTTGCATTTCATCCTTTTGAGATCGATAAAATAAAGTACCAGTTGAATACTGAGGTCGATGTAAACGACTAGACCCCCTCCCCCTCAAAAGTGCTGGCCTTGTGCCAAAATCCGAAGCCATTTTTAGCATTGTTGTTAATCTGTTGCTGTCATTGATAACATTCTTCTTCTTCTTCATGTTATTGCCTTTGATGTTGTTGTTGTTGCTGTTGATTTTGTAACTGATGCTCCTGTAGTTATTACTGTTGCTCAGGATGCAGTTGTTGTTGTTGTTGATAATGATGCTGTTATAATTAGTTTTTATGGAATATAAACAGATGGAATTTCCAAGTGTGACTGAAATGTGATGTCGTAACGTTGTTTACATATCTTTTTTTAGTTGAACTTATATCTGTCTATCTATCTAACTCTCTCTCTCTCTCTCTCTCTCTATATATATATATATATATAAATCTGTGTGTGCATGTGTATATGATTGTGTGTGTATGCGTGTGTGTGTGTGTGTGCGTGTGTGTGTGTGTGTATGTATGCGTGCGTGTGTGTGTTTGTTGTATGTAAGGTAAATAGGATTACGCGTGCGACTTCAATGTTTCAAAGCGCAACAAACACCAGACACCTTCACTTCACTAAGAAATGCTCAAATCCATTCTCACACACATAAAAATAGAGAGGATGAAGGATAGATATGTATATACAAAATGATATATTTATATATGTGTGTGTGTGTGTGTGTGTGTATGTGTGTGTGTTTGTACGTATGTATATTGATATATATATGTGTATATACATAAAGATATTTATACATATATACGTGTGTATACATTCACACATACGCACACACACACACGTATTTTACGTGCACCAAGTTGCAACCGAATATTACTCTGGATGAAATCACACATGTGAACAGCAGCTGCCCAAAAATGGCATCCAGGTACTGCCTCCCGATACGACTTGATATTGTCGCTAAAACAATAAACAATGCCATCAGACGGTGCTGAGACGAATGCAGAAGATCGCCCGGTTCTTGAATGCGGGCAGAAACATCAAAAGAAGGAATAAAAATGGAACGTTTCCATGAAAACTTCTATCAAAAGCAAACATAACAGGCCAGATGGACTTTCTGATCTGGTACCCTCTGTCAACACCTGATCTGGTACCCTCTGTCAACACCTCTCGTCCCAGGCATATCATTTCTCTGTTTAGCTTCCTTCGCGTTAGTCATAAGTCCTTTTATTCTAGATGGTTTCTTTCCTCAAACTGCTGCTCTCTGGAATTCACTACCATCATCTTGTTTTCCTCTGGTCTGTGATATTCAGTCCTTTGAGCTTTGTCGTTTGACATCTTTAGAATTTATTGGCCCTTTCTTTATCGTCTCTCTAGTCCTTTACGCTGCAATGGCCTTAAGCCCAGTTTGGGACAAAATCGTTAAGAAAAAAAACAGTGGATTTGCCAATAATGCCATGTTACTATACCGCGCAGCAAATATAGAACAGAAAGACAATAAGAGGTTTAGAGAGAAGTATAGATAGAGAAAGGGGGGTGAATGGGAGAGGGGGCAAGAGAGAGAGAGAAGATAAACGTACATATTTATAAACAAACAACATGATTATGACATGCGGATAAGTTGCCAACTGGAGGGAAGTCAATGAGAAGACCGAGCAGTGAGATATTTTGAGAAAAGGATATTGTGATGAGTTGTGCCAATGACACGGGAAACGTATTACGCCATCTGTATACACACGCGCGCAAACACACACACACACACACACACACACACACACACACACACACACGTACACATACATGTATATGAATATGTCAGTGTACGCGTTGTGTAAATATATATGTGTGTGTGTGTGTGTGTGCGTGTGTGCACATGTATACATGTATACATAAGCATATATATTGATATATGTGTATATATACATACATATGCATACGTACATATTTGTAAAGATTCATATATATATATGTATGTGTATGTGTGTGTGTGTGTATGTATATATGTATATATGTATGTATGTATGTATATCCATACACATATAAGCATATGTGTGAATGTGTATATATAAATACATACGCGCATGTATAATCTGTAAATACTGCTAAATACATATATATGCACATATATGTATATATATGCGAGTGTGTGTGTATGTATTGTAAGCATGTGTGAATGTATAAATACTCGTATATATGGTGGGGAATACATGTGAGTCTCTCTCTCTCTCTATCACTTTCTCTCTCACTTTTTTTCTCTCTGCGTCTTTTTGTGCGTGTGTGTGTGTGTGTGTGTGTGTGTGTGTGTGTGTGTGTGTGTGTGTGTGTGTGCGTACAGTGTAGCTATGGGCGTGAACGTGTACATATTTTCTGAGTGCACCTACGGCTACACAAATTGTTCTCTCGTATTTACTATTAACAGGGTTTCTCCTTCTCTCAAAATACGCTCTGCCTCGATATGACGTCAACCGACGATAACATAAGCCGTCACCCTGCAATAAATGCCAGGCTCTAACATCCACACACACACACACATAGCTACATGCATGTTTATACGTACATACATATGTATATGTATGTGTGTGTATATATATA
>NC_068984.1:146610481-146612080 GCF_001194135.2 Octopus bimaculoides | reverse complement strand
TATATATATATATATATGTATGTATGTATGTAACACAATAGGAATAAATATTATACAGTAAATCTGCGTGTTTCTCGATTTTCTTTTCTTTTCTTTGTTCCTTATCTACTTAACAATTTTTTTTTTTCATCTACACAACAACATATTTTATACGAGTGTGGAATGTATATAAATGTGTGTTTAAACGTATGCGAAATGAGATTATTGGACGCAGCTGTTTGGACGCTGAAGATTTGGCACGCCTGATCGGATATTCAACGTGCTTTGTCCACAGTACGTTTTGGCGCTGGAGCCAAACGCACGCGCGCGCACACATACATGCACACACACACACGGGCACGGAGTAATATACACACAGAGAGAACAGGAAAGAGGGAGGGAGAAAGAGATTACAATTAATTGATTGAATATAATTGACTTAAACACAAACAGGACAATATTATCAAAAGGTGACGAAATTGCTTTAATATTTGGTCGATGACTGGTGAAGGAATAAGGCTATCTTCGTCCATTGTGTATTGTTTCTTGTTTTTCAGTACACTTTCCTACCTCGTCTCCGTCTATCACATTATTATTATTAATATTATTTTTATTATTATTATTATTATTATTATCATTATTATAATCATTATCATCATCATCATCATCGTTATCATCATCATCAACAGGTTCAAAAAATAATTTTGAACCTGTTTAATCCTTTCTATATTAACCAAAATGAAGGAAATTGACAAAATTATTTTTTGAACCTGTTAAAAACACACGAGATGTCGAAATATCGTTCACTTGATGACAATGGCACTCTTCTTTTAATATATCTTCTGGAAGGGTTACCTCAATCCTTTATATATTATTATTATTATTATTATCATGATTATCATTAATGCGGTCAGGCGGCGAACTGGCAGAATTGTTAGCACGCTGCACGAAATACTTGGCTGTATCTCGCCCGTCCCTACGTTCTGAGTTCAAATTCCGCCGAGGTTGACTTTGTCTTTTATTCATTCGGGGTCGATGAAATAAATACCAGTTACGCACTGGAGTCGATGTAATCGACTTACATCGTCCCCCGAAATTGGTGGCCTCGTAACAAAATTTAAAGCCATTATTGTTATTACAATGTGTATATATATATATATATATAGGCGCAGGAGTGGCTGCGGGTAAGTAGCTTGCTTCCCAACCCCATGGTTCCGGGTTCAGTCTTGCTGCGTGGCACCTTAGGCAAATGTCTTCTACTATAGCTTCAGGTCGACCAAAGCCTTGTGAGTGGATTTGGTAGATGGAAACTGAAAGAAGCCCGTCGTATATATATATATATATGTGCGTGTGTGTGTCTGTGTTTGTCCCACTCCCACCATCACTTGACAACCGCTGATGGTGTGTTTACGTCCCCGTAACCTGTCGGTTCGGCAAAAGCAAAACTCCTTACTAGGGGTCGATTTGTTCGACTAAAGGCGGTGCTCCAGCATGGCGACAGGCAAAAGCTTGAAACAAATAAAAGAATAAAAGAATATATATATATATATATATATATATATGTTTGTTTGTGTGTGTGTGTATACATATTTATATGTTTATATTCATATCTATATATAT
>NC_068984.1:146603456-146609672 GCF_001194135.2 Octopus bimaculoides | reverse complement strand
TATATATATGACAGGCTTCTTTTTGTTTCCAATACGTATTTAGCAATGCCATTACCGCTGATAGACGACTTTAGTCTTCTGTTGATATATTTCTGTACTATTTAACAGTATATGTCTATAAAAGAGACTTTCTCGAGACAAGTAGCGCAGTTTATAAGGCTTTCAACGATGTATCTGCTTTTAGCATGATACACAAATTGCTATTACAAATCAAGATGTTGGCTCTTATGAAAATTAACTCATTAACGACCTTGCTCCTTGTATTATGGTCTACGTATTTTTTAGTACTTAAAAGCTTGAAAATCAAAGAAAATCTTCACGGAATCTATGTATTAAAGAAAGTTTCGTTTGTGTAGCACAAGAATGATTTTGCAACGGAAATGCGTAATTTTGTTTGTTAGAAGCTGTGCCTGCCATCGTGTATTTTCTAACTTGTAAGTTTAATTTGTTTCGCAGCCAGCATCGCAGCCCGAAACTAATCATTGCCAACAGCTGTTGGAATTTTCATGTCCGTCGACTTCAAACACGATTATATTCCATCCAATGTGTTAATTATATCTGCGCATGAGCGACGGCCAACTGAAACTTGGATCACTTTGTGAAAGAAAAGAAAAACAGCCGAGTCGTTATAGTCTTTTGTTTTTATTACTACACAATAGTCAATGCGGCGTTCGTTATTACAAAACGGTAAACGTAATCTAATTTATAGATTGTCTTTATACATAAATGCACACACAAACACTCGTACATACATCCATATATACATGCACACACACGCACACACACACACACATATATGTGTGTGCGTATGTATGTATGTATATATGGATGTATGTACGAGTGTTTGTGTGTATATATATATATATATATATGTGTGTGTGTGTGTGTGTGTGTGTGTGTGTGTGTGTGCGTGTGTGAGTGTGTGTACATATATATATATATATATATATATATATATATCAGAGTAAATGCACTATGCAGTGTTTTATTGAATAATTGAAATTTATTGCAAGATATTTTTATGTAATTTTGGTAAATATATCTGTTAAAATGAAATGTCAGTGATATTTTCATTTTTGCGTAATTTAGACGACAATTTATTCACCGGACCCGATATATATAAATTTGATTGGGTCGTTTATTTTGCAAATATGTCTTGAAAATCAACCGCCCAATCAAATTTAAATACTTATTTGAGTTTTAAATTACATTACATCACACTATATTACTTACACCATCAAAATTTTAAATCAGTTTTCATCGCAGCTGTCCGACGAACGGGAACCTGAAACTCTGACTAAGTGTTGTGATAATCATTGCAGCTTTAATAATAATAAAAAAAGCATAATACTCTACCTTCGGTATTCGAGTACTATTTTTTCCACCTTGTTTTGTACTTATGTGCTTACCTGTATATATGTACAAACACACACACACATACATTTATATAAAGCTAAGACAGAAAAAATAAATGAGTAATAATTACCACCATCATCCTTATTATTATTATTATTATTATTATTATTATTATTATTATTATCATCATCATCATCATCATCATCATTATTATTATTACAAGATATGAAATAACATAAATAATAACAAATGATCATCAGAGATAATCTGTATATCTTACGAAATACTGGATAAAAACAAGCTACAACTGTGTCTTCCGTCACTGATCAGTAAGTGAAGATAGCACTCGTTGTGAGTTATTTAAATTTTGATAACAATGTGTGATAAAAATAATGTAATATCAAATATACATTTCTTATATTATATTTTTGTATTTGTGCTTTTTTATTCTTTCCTACTTATTATATTTATTCTTAGATGGCAAGTATTTGCAGATGTCACTTATACTTCAAGAAGCCAAGACCGAAATATATTCACACGCACATTTTTATCGTTTATTGTTATCAAAATCAGCCAAGTGCTGTAATGTGAAGAGAACATCTTATCGGTCAGTAGTGAATTTTGGACAAGTACTTATTTCCGATGATGTTCTCTGCGACCCCAAAACTGCCAGGTTGACCGACATCAACTAAGACTCGGAGAAAAACACTTCACTTACCAAAGCAGGGTGATATATGCTTACGTTTTGCGAACTGAAGCCAAGAAAATTAACCTCTCTTATATTCACAACCGTCACGGCACTTCCTATTTTTAAGGTTAAGCTTTTAGTATGGAGGTGATAACAAAAAAATACAAGGCAATCAAAAGACCTTCCTAAAGCCTTGGACTCCCAAAATGTGATCGAAAATGTTGAGTATGTCACTTTTCTGTGAAAGTTATTAAAAATGACCGGCGGCTATCGAAAATCTCGAGGTGCTGTCTTCCATCGCGGCATGAGCTTCTGAAAAAAATTATGCAGTTGCGCCACCTGCTGGAGAAACTAGTCTAGGATGAATCAAGAAACTATTTGTATCGTTTGGTGCATCCATGTGATTCAACACAAGGAATGTTGGTGGAACATTCCTATCAAAACTGACACCAAATATGAAGGTCTTAACTGTACGGAACAAAAGAAAACTGTGTCCAATTATATGGAGCAGATGGTGAAGATTCTCCCAAAGACTAAACAAACCATACACTACAGATTTTTCTTTTTTTCTTTTCTTGCCGCGACTAGGAGCCATATAACTATGGCGTAAATATTGTTTGCCAACATAACCTGGCAGTCCTGGTTTAGGACGAATGTTGCTGTAATTTAGCCCCAGGAGACATCGTCTCCAGCTGGCTATACAACACGATCTGTGTCCTTATATTTTCGAACAAGGGAATCTAGCACCCCCACTCAGCTCCTAGATTGTTGGCAAACAATCTTTACTACAAAGTACTGTTGCTGAATATCTCTCGTTGTGAGATTTAAAAATAGTAATTTTCCAATATAACTATGTTGCTCAGTTCGTTTTCGAAGTTGGTTCGCACGATTCTTGATGTGAACTCATGTGTTGAAACATACCTTGTTGTATTTAGGGAGGGTCATTATACCAATAATAAACACACGCACTAGTTTCATTTCACTTTTTTTATTTTATGTTACCATTCGCGACCTCATCAAAGTCATGCTTTTCTACTCCAAGTTTGCTTCAGGTGTGTCTGCCCGTTTCCTAGCTTACAGGTTCTATGTTTATATTTATATTTGAAGAACTCAGCTTATTGATTGATTGGTCGAACGATTAATCAAACAATTCATTACTTAATAAGTTAAATGTTTAACCAATTGTCAAATATAAATGTGAAGCATAACCAGTGCATGTGTTTATTATTGGCATAAAGGCCCTCCCGAGACACAGCAAAGTATGTTTCAACACACGAGTTCATATCAAGCATCTTGCAAACCAAATACAAAGTAAAATGAAATAAGTTACAGAGCTATATTTTAAATTGTCCAAGTTGTTCCTTGAGGAACACCTACGATATAATATAATCACGTATCATTCGGTTACTCAACTCTTACGAAAGCGGAGCGGTGTTTTAGCTGAACACATTATGAATTAGTATCCTTGCATAAAGTGGGAGCTGTTCCAATCTTAGCAACAACAAATCATATCAGATATAGTGTTGTATAAAGCGCGATAAAGTTACTTAAGACGTCTGTAAGCAGAGATAACGAAATGAGAGCAAACTGATAAAAAGACAATGATAAATCTGATACCAACGCACGAGACGGAGAAACAGAATTTTTGTAAGATACTGCAATCACTTTTACGACACCACTTATGGCGAGTGTTTCGTAATGAAGCCAAGACTACATTTGTGAAATGCCACTAATACGAACTCGTACCTACAAATTTAGTTTACTACTTAATTTATTGAGTTGATTTTATTTTTGTTTTCAGTAAATCACCTGACATTTGTTGGAAGTAACAGAAGCCAACATGGCAGCAGATGAAACTCTTCGTCGGCCGTTCCTGGCAATAACGCAGCGTTTAATGTTGGGTTGTATAACGCAACGTATGCAGTCACTTGTAGTAGCGAGAGTTGTAGCATTAATACAGACAGCTGGCATTCAGGCATAAACAAATACAGGTATGTCAAATACTATACAACATAAATTCTTGAGGGTTTTTTTTGTTTTTTAATTATCTCCAATTTTAGAGGAAATAACATAATGAGCACCACTTGAGGAGGAGAGGTAATCTCAAAGTTCAAGTATTCTTCAAAATTGATACGCCATTAAGGAAAATGACAAAAGAGATAAAAAGACAGTCGTTGTTACGTGTTTTTTGGTTCATTAGTCACCATCGGCCGGACAATTATCGGACTTTATCTCCATTGGCCAAAAGACTTATAACGGAAAAGAATGGAATACATTTATGGCCAAGGTAACTTGAATGATTTAAACAAAAACGGCCAAAGAGAAATGACTCAAAGTGGCCAGTAGTATGAACAACATGGACAGGTACAGGTATATTAAATACCTTACAACATAAATTCTTGATCTATTAAAATTATCTCCGATTTTGGAGGATGTGTAGAGATGGAGAAAACATAAAAATACATGAAACGAGAGAGGGGAGTGGGGAGAGAGGGGAGAGAGAGAAAAAGGGAGAGAGAGAAAAAGGGAAAGAGAGAGAATGGAAGGATGAATTATAGCTAGGTTCATGGTTGGGACTGTTGGTTCCTAGATCTGGAAATCATAGAAGGAGTAGCAGAACGGTTGAAATTACTTATTTTGTTCAGTGTCCATATTTATGACAATTAACTCTGAGAAGATATTGTTATAAATAGCAGCAGGAACAGTGTGGAATGAACGAGTGTTTCGTTAACGCACAGAGTTAAGTTCAGTTTTGTTCTGTAAACAAAATGTCATTTCCACGACTGAGAAAGGTTATGACACATCCGCTTAACAACCTATTAACACTTATAATTCAATAAAGATTAGTTCCATTATTTGGGGGGAGGGGGAACACGGGGTTTATAAATTACACTCCGATTCCAGATCAGTTTTTCAAGGTGGTGAAGTGGCGGTGGTACCGTTGCTGTTACTGTCACTGTTGTTGGACAGTGATGCTGTTGTTGTTGTTGCTGTCAATTCCAAAGATGATGGTGATGACGGAGGCAGTTGTGTTGTTACTTTTATTCTTTTATTCTTTTGCTTGTTTGTTATTTGACTGCAGCCATGCGGGTGCACCGCCTTTAGTCGAGCAAATCGACCCCAGAAGAATAGAGCACTGAAGGCCGGATATAGTAACCTTTAGGAGGGACAAACAAGAGTACCTAATAATCGATGTAGAAGTGCCAGGAGATCAATATATCATCATGAAAGAAAAGGAAAAAGATTGATAAATATGGAGACCTGAGAATTGAGATCGCTAAGATGTGGCAGCTACGAGAGTCGAAAATAAAGGTTATTCCTATTGTCATCGGAGCATTGGGTTCAATACTACCTAATCTGAAAAAAACATCTGAAAACCTTAGAGATATCCTACAGTCTAGGTGTATTGCAAAAGTCGGCATTACTTGGAACTGCATGCATATTGCGTAAAGTATTGTCCGTCTGAGGTCCTTCTTGTGACTTGACAAACAGTACAAACCCCCGGTAGACACAATATCTTCAATCAACAACGTCATGATATTGTATACGATGCAACATCTATAATAATAATAATTATTATTATTATTATTATTATTATTATTATTATTATTATTATTATTATTATGATTATTATTATTATTATTATTATTATTATTATTATTATTATTATTATTATTATTATTATTATTATTATTATTATTATAACAATGGTCAAATACCAGGAAAGCCAAAAGTATCAGAACCAGCCCGAGAGTGTCTGATTCTCTTAAAACTTTCTCAAAATCGAAAATATTTGGAATTTAACAGAATCTCGCTTCCAATGTTTGGGTCTCCTTTCCGTCCCTGGACTATATCGTTGCTAATAAATAAATAAATAACACCCAGATTCAAACACCAAACTTGCTGTTACATGAAATCTCTGGGTGAGACTTGGAACATCTCGCACAAAACAATACAGTAACAACGATAATAATAATAATAATAATAATAATAATAATAATAATAATAATAATAATTATAATAATAATAATAATAATAATAATAATGATGATGATGATGATAATAATGATAATAATAATAATAATAATGATGATAATAATAATAATAATAATAATAATAATAATAATAATAATAATGATATTAATAATAATAATGATAATAATAATAATAAT
>NC_068984.1:146595840-146598340 GCF_001194135.2 Octopus bimaculoides | reverse complement strand
GTATGTATGTATGTATGTATGTATACATGCACAGACATAAGAATACTTGTTCTGCATATCTCAACCTCTATGCCACTCTCTACATGATATATGTACGACACTTTTCGTAATTAATTCTCCATTAAGTGAACATATATCTAAGTATTTTTGCGCTATTATGTGTATTCTACGCATATGTGTGTTTATGAGAATATACCGTCATTGTACCACTTTTAAATATACCAATATGTTGACTTGGCGCACGTTCAAAAAATCTCAAAAACGAGAAACGAGAAACGAAAAGCAAATTTAAAGCTGAAACGAATTGCAAAAAAGTTGAGAATGTGTAAGGAAAGAGGTTTTCTAAACAAAGATAACTTTGCCTCCATCGTCATCTGAGTTAGATCGCCATCAGTGATAATAGTCAATAAATCTATCAATGCTAACGCTTAAAATGTTGAAATATTGCTTGCTTTTCTCTAGGAATGGAACCAATGTTTAAGGAATGGACCTAGGGTCGAGATAGCCATACAATATATACCAGTAATATAATGGTGTGACCAGTACATATTTTTACGTCTACAATGTAATATAGCCTTATAGGAGTAAACACAACAGCGCCACGTTATCACAGACACGTCTGCCTTGAGAATAAATAGGTCTTGTACCAAAATGTACGTTGGGAAAAGCAAGAGAGTAAAGAATTGAGTAAAATTATAAATGAATCGGCCGAAGGCAATGGCAACCCACTGCTGTATCTTCCTTGAGGAAAATCATGAATCTTAAGACTTTGCCGTGGAGTTTTTTCGTTACTAACCTCTATAGTCATGGGGTACATCGTATATGTATGCTTTCATCATTTGGATTCTAATTCGACAAACGACCCTCAGACATTCCAACGGACTTGTTCTTGGCGAAGCACATTATTACTCTCTCGTTAGTGTAATGTCTCAGTTGTCTTTGGCCATTCGTGATGTTGGCACCGAACTGATGTGTTTCTAGCTTTTCTTATGACTCTTATTGTATTGTTTCTCTTATTTGTTTCAGTCACTGGACTGCGGCCATGCTGGAGTACTGCCTTGAAGGGTTTTAATCGATTGCAGTACTTATTTTCCACTTTTAAACCTTTTGCTTCTTCTACCGGTCTCTTTGCCGAACTGCTTGGTTGCGGGGCCATAAACAAACTAACACCGATTGTCATACGGTGGGAGACAAACACCTGTGGCTTTATGCTGAACAACTGCTGTGGGGCGGATCCGGCTGTCAACTGAGTCCACCATGACGATCGCCCCGTCACCTTCCTTTAACCGAGAAGGAAAGGCTGTTTGTATATGCCTGGTGGTCATGGCTAAGGAGGTTGTAAGGTGGACGAGATTGAAAGGGGCTGAAGACCAACATTTTTCCCTTTGGCCAATCCCTGATCAACTTCTTCAAGTTTCACTTGATAAGGAAAATAAGGGTCGAGAAGGAAGCGTTGTTTTCTGGCCAGTTTGCTAAAAGGTGGATGAAAGTGGCGAGAATGGTTCAAGTGAACGGACCTGCCCTGAGCCCTGAGCCTGTAATTGGAAAAGAGGAAAGGAAAAATAGGGTAATTTTTTATGGTGTTTTTCCATGATCATCCCTCGAACGTCTCCTCCCTATTGAGAATTACACATTGTGGATTTCTTTCTTTTTAAAAAAAGAATTTGTTGGTCTTATTTACATGCAAAACCCTCAAAACACACACATACACACGTTGTTTTATCCTGTATTTTGTCCATAATGTTTTTCTTAAAGTAAACCCTTGTGGTTAATAAAGAAATCATTATTATTATCATTGTTGTTGTTGTTTTTGTTGTTGCTGCAGTTGTTGACGGTGCTAGAGCAGCAGAATAAAAGCCCCACGTTTACAGTGCTGGAATAAGCTTTCATTGACTGATAGTAACTAAAACCGAATAAACTTCACTCAAAGTAACATGGCGTAGAATAGCGTAAAATAAAGAGCGTGACAAAATATTTTTCTGTCGAGACGAAGACGGGAGAAGATGGCGTCGATTATGACTGGGTGGATCTAAGTACGTTCGTAATGTTAAGTGCGTTCAGTGTTATTTCATTTTATGCTGAAAGACTTTTAGCTTTGATCAACTGACAAGCCGTAGTATGAAGCATGAACCGGGCCCAGACATATCATATGGAACTTACAGAATTACGACATCACCTACGAAAAGCAAGTCTGGACGAGATGGATAAAATCCAAAATAGTTACTAACAGCTCATAATAGCGAAAAGGAGAAAATCAAAGAGAGAGAGAAACGCTACAGAATGCATAGAATATACACATGTTTAGGGTATATAAATATTTTATTGAATTACGCTTAGATCGGTTGGATTGTTTTACATGTGGGCGATATGCTTGTTGAATTTTTGTTGTGTAAAAATAGATCGTTTCTAACGCGCGTGCGTGTGTGTGTGTGCGTGTGTGTACAGGGTGATTCAGAAGTTTCTTTAGCACACATACTTACACACACATTTGCATATATAT
>NC_068984.1:146594765-146595702 GCF_001194135.2 Octopus bimaculoides | reverse complement strand
ATAAATGTGAAATAAGGTGGAAAAAATGGTACTCGAATACTAGAGGTAGAGTAATATGCTTTTGCGATGTTTTTGTAGCTTTATTAATAAAGTATATATATATATATATATATATATATATATACCTATGCATGTATACACAGGGTGTGGTAAATAAGCTGTCGTCTAAAATGCGCAAAAATGAAAGTAACACTGACATTTCATTTTAACAGATATATTTACCAAAATTACAAAAAAATATTTTGAAATACTAAAGAGTAAATTCATTCAATAGAATCACCATTGGCTTCAACCACAACCTCCAGACCTCACCAACAAATTCAGTTCTTTTCTTATCAGAACGATCAGAGTGCGTTTTCCGAGCTGCTGTACCTTCGTAATCACCATTAGACTCGTCCAACTTTGCACTATCCTCAGACTGACACTCAGATACTTTGAAATGTTCATATTGGAGCTTCCGGTGAGAATGCCAAGCAGTACAGCATGTCGTTTCCAAATTTCTAGCAGAGTGAATTGCGTCATGGTGCTGATTTTCTCACAGACAGTACCCAACTGACCCTACTATACTGTGTAGTCAACAAAATCAAAAACAATGCGCATGCGTGAAATTGAAGCTATAAAATGGTGACATTTACCTATCGTACTATTCTCCTCTCGTTCCGGTCTAACGACCCTCCATGTTTGTTTTCGTTCGGTTTCCTTGTATGTCTCCACTGTCCTGTTTTTGTTCTCAACTTTGACCCTCCATAAATCCTAAATTTTATTTTAGAATTTATGGGAGCAACTGCCTTTGAAAACTCATATTGTCGTTGAATGCTCAAAAGGAGGAATAGACAGACAACCGACAACTGACGAAGGGTCCTTTCTCTGAGTTTACTTGTCAAGTTTTCCATTTTTTCTTGTTGTTTACGTATTTCATGTTATTTACACCATTGAT
>NC_068984.1:146591727-146594261 GCF_001194135.2 Octopus bimaculoides | reverse complement strand
CGGCTCTGTAATTCACTGAAACCCTCTAAAATTAACCCCGAAACGATGAAAAGAAAAAAAGGGCGACGTTGATGAGATTTTAGCTCATAACGAAGAACAGTAACGAAATACCAGAAGGTATTTTGTCCGTCGCTATAACGATTCTACCAATCTTCTGCCTTTAGCAATATAATAATAATAATAATAATAATAATAATAATAATAATAATAATAATAATAATAATAATAATAATAATAATAATAACGTGTGTGTTCGTGCGTGCGTCTACATAGGGAAAGAAAGAAAGTGAAAGCACCGAACGCTTAATTAATTTTGTTATTATCTAAATATTTATGTAAAGCGTTGGTCTGTCAGAATTGCCAGCACGTCGGACAAATACGCTTAACGGCATTTCTTTTGAATCTTTAGGTTGAAAGTTCAAACCCAGACTTCGCTACCTTTGTTTTTTCATCCCTTTAGTATTGATAAAATAAAATACTAGTCAAGTCCTGGAGTTGATATAATTGACTTGTCCCCCTCCCTTCAAAATTGCTGGCTTTCAAATCTACAACGGACCAGAGTCTCGTTCGAAAGGAAAATTGTGATCTCGGTCACTTATACTTATACAGAAACTGGCTAACCGGCATTATAAGTCCTAAGGACTCGGGAAACCCTATTCATATAACAGTCAAAGACGCTGTTTTATCATCCTGGAAAATCAAACGTTTTGATTTAAGTCGCATCATTATCAGAGCCAGGTCGGGTGAGATTTCAATTATGAACATTCTAATGATAATTAGTATGAAAATTGTTATTTGAGCATTTCATTTCAAGATGTGCGTGTACGCCTGCACGTCCGTCTATCTATTTCAAACATAAACAGCAATTCTCGCCCAATATTCTTGCGCACCGTATAATTAATTAACACAGCAAGTCACTTTGTTTATAAACTATGTTCTCTTAGGATCAAACGTTTCGAATTTGCTTAAATCATTAACAACGGATACAGCTATTAACATCCATTTGATACACGACAAATACATTATTTTTACAGGGCAGAGAAGACCGTTTAGGCTCTCTTCTTAGTTTTCCTTTATTTTTTATTTTCATTTTTATTTATTTATTATTTTTTTTTTTTGCTTTAAGAATACTTACAAGAATATATTTTACACTTTAACCTTTCTCTTCTCTTCTTTTCCTTTTTATTGTCTTGCTCATTCTCCTCTCTGTCTCTCCCTCCCACACATACTCTCTTCTCTCTCTCTCTCTCTCTCACACACACACACACGCGCCCTTTTTTAGCTCTTTCATGCAGACATTCTTTACAGCTGTGCTTGTGTCTATCTGTATGTGTCTATCTGTATGTGTCTATCTGTATGTGTCTATCTGTATGTGTCTATCTGTATGTGTCTATCTGTATGTGTCTATCTGTATGTGTCTATCTGTATGTGTGTGTCAAACGCACACACTTACTCCCTCCTTAACTTTTACACATACGCTCTCTCTCTCTCTCTCTCTCTCTCTCTCTCTCTCTCTTTTCTCGAGCTCATTCACTCGCTTGATCTCCCTCTCTCTCTTTCTTTCTCCCTCTCCTCCCGCTCTCATTCTCTCACTCATTCTCTTGCTTGATCTCTCTACCTATCTCGCTCTATCCTTCTCTCTCACTCTCTCACTCGTTCTCTCTCTCTTTTTTCTCCCTCTCCTTCTCTCGCTCCCTTTCTCTCTCTCTCTCTCTTTCTCTCACTCACTCTCTTGCTTGATCTCTTTCCTTCTCTCGCTCTCTCCCTCTGTCTTCTCTCATTCGCTTCCTTGATCTCTCCTTTTTACTCTATCCCTTTCTCTCACTCTCTTTTTCTCCCTCCCTCTCTCTTTCACACACTCTCTCTCGCCCCCCCCGCCTCTCTCTCTCTCTCTCTCTCTCTCTCTCTCTCTCTCTCTCTCTCTCTCTCTCTCTCTCTCTCTCTCTCTCACCCCAATCTAAATGCGAAAACGAACTAAACAAGACCTGCAAGCATTGAATCCGCCACCATTTTAAACACTTAGCATCACCCGTCAATGGCCGAAGCGTCATCGTTGTCATCGCGAAAGCAGAGCGCTGCTTTATCAGCCGACAGCCACTGTCGGCTGTTGTTTACACGAATGCCTTTAATTGAGGCCGCTTTTTGATGTCGTTACTTGTTCTCTTGTTCAAGAGAAACACATATCTAAAACTGATAATTTGAAACCCGCATATGTTGCTAATTTACCAAGCGCTCCCTGTTGTCTCTGGGTGTATAGGAACGTACCCGCTTAACTGTTCCAGAACGACCCTAACTGCCGCGATTAAACGCAAACGCAAAATATTAATGAACATATCGTTTATTTCGCTTTCTTCGTGTGTTTACGTACATACAGCCATCCATCCATACATACATACCTACATACATACACACACACACACACACACATACATATATATATATATATACACACACACACATATATATACATACATACACACGCACACACACACAAACACACACACACAAACACAACACACACACACACACACACA
>NC_068984.1:146590742-146591717 GCF_001194135.2 Octopus bimaculoides | reverse complement strand
TATATCCTTTTATTCTTTTACTTGTTTCAGTCATTTGACTGCGGCCATGATGGAGCACCACCTTTAGTCGAGCAAATCGACCCCAGGACTTATTTTTTGGAAGCCTAGTACTTATTCTATCGGTCTCTTGTGCCGAACCGCTAACTTATGAGGACATAAACACATCAACATCGGTTGTCAGGCGACGGTGGGGGGGGACAAACACAGACACACAAACACACACACACATACATATATATATATATATATACAACGGACTTCTTTCAGTTTCCATCTACCAAATCCATTCACAGGGCTTTAGTCGGCCCGAGGCTATAGTAGAAGACATTTGCCCAAGGTGCCACGCAGTGGGACTGAACCCGGAACCATGTTGTTGGTTAGGAAGCTACTTACTACACAGCCATGCCTTATATATATATGTGTGGGGTGGGGGTGTATGCATTATTGTTGTTGCTGTTTAAAATGTTTCTTGCCTGCTTACAACGCACTTGCGCCAACGATTGCGGCCCCATGGGCCTTGAGTGTGTACAATGTTTTGTTTTTTGGTTTGTTATATCTATCATATTAACTGTGCTTTACATAATATGCGTGCAGTCGTTATAGCAACTGTTTCTGTGTCCAAACATGCCCACCCCCATTCGACTTATCTCTGTTTCCACATCTTTATATTTGGATTTTTTCTCAATTCTTTAAGAGAAGCTTTAGCGGTCATTCTAATAGCTCTTTTGTCTTAATAACGGTCAACCACACAGTAATTTTCCTTTGTGTAACGGTCATTCTCATAGCATTCTTCGATGGCCAGATAACTGAAGAGATGGCGGCGTGGGTTTTGGCCCCAGCATCCGAAACTCGGAATTTTATCATGGCTACCGAATAATTGTTACATATATTTACAGATAAATTCCTCTATTTACATAATATCGAGGTCTCTTTCTTTCTTTTGTTGTTTTACCTTTTGTATCAATATATATATAT
>NC_068984.1:146588526-146590393 GCF_001194135.2 Octopus bimaculoides | reverse complement strand
TATATATATATATATATCTTGAAATACTAAAGAGTAAATTTATTCAATAAAATCGACATTGACTTCAACCACAGCCTCCAGACGACTTTGGAATCTCCTGCAACTCTTTGGACGCTCTCCTTGTTTCAGTTGGTGAATGCTGCCATAATCCTTGCCTTCAGTTCATCTTTGGTGTTACAAGGAGTTTTGTTGATCTCTCGCTCAACTGCGCCCCACATATAATAATCAGGAGTCTGGGGAGTTAGGTGGCCAGATGCTAGGGATGACGTGGTCGCACAAATTGTCTGACAGACAGCCATAACTGGGTTCTCCTGCTTGGGTGAAACAGTGCAGAGTCCTGTTGCCAGACATAGGGTCTTCCAGCAGTCACCCTTTTGACCTAGGGCAGCACTACTTCCTCCAAGCACATGATGTAGGCCTCTGTATTGAGTCTGAGACCGTGTGGGAAGATGAACGGTGGCATAACGTCGCTATCACTAGTGACCACTCTAAACACCATGATGTTGACTGGATATTTGATTTTTATCACTCTTGGTACATGTCCTCAGATCGCACTGTCCTCATATTGACACCCAAACACTCTGAAATGTTCGTATTGGAACTTCCGGCGCGAATACCAAACAGTACAGCATGTTGTTTCCAAATTTTTTGGCAGAGTGGATTGCATCATGGTGCTTTTTTTTCCCACAGACGGTGCCCAACTGACCCTACAATACTGTGTAGTCGACAAAATCAAAAACAAACAATGTGCATGCGCGAAATTAAAAATATAAAATGGCAATAATTTACCAATCACACCCTCTGTGTGTGCGTGTGTGTATATATATATATATATATATATATATATATATATATAATGTACATACATACATACATACATACATATGTATATACATATGCGTGAATGCATACTCACGCACACACACACACACATGTACATATGTACGTACGCGTACGTACAGGTGTATGTATACACACATACACACATAAATTATATATATAGAATAAAATTATATATACATGTATATAAATAAATATTCATAATAGACAGAGCGATAACCAACCAACCAAATTCGTAATGAAGAAGTCTGTTCCGAAAGCACGGTAACCAGGATTGGTCGGCTTCGGAGTTCAAATTCCACCTCTGTCAAGTTTGCATTTCTGCGTTTCATCTTCTTGAGATGGATTTGATAAAATAATTACCAACCATGTTTTTATATTAATTTAATCTACTATTCCCCACTGTTAGTTTAAATTTGAGGGGCGGGGGCCGTCTTCTACCTTTGTTAGAAATAGTTATTTATCTCCTGAAGCGATCAAACAAACTTGTATGTAAATTTATGTAAATAATCTTATGTAAATTTTAGACGAAAACGTTCATAAATTCTTCGTTTCGCTGTTTGTTTAGAAACAATTCTCGAGCGCTTTTGTCTTTTGCCTGCAAAATAAATAAAGGAATTGGTAAATGAATAAGAAAACGAAAGATAAGCGCCATTCTTGGGAGAAAGGATAACAGATTTTGGTATTTCCATGGAGTCTTTGGCCTCTGTGAAAACAAACAACAAAAAATTTAGAAGTGAGAAGGTAGGGAAAGTGTGGGGGAAGGGGTCATATATCATACATACACACACGTATATACATATATATGTAAGTACATACATACATATATAAATGCACACATATATACATACATGCATACATACACATACATATACATACGTACATACATATATATGCATACATTCTTACATACATACATACATACACATACATACATACGTACTTACTTACGCGCATATATACGTAAGAACGTACGTACTTATATATATATATGTATATATATATATATATATATATATATATATAT
>NC_068984.1:146587559-146588294 GCF_001194135.2 Octopus bimaculoides | reverse complement strand
TGTTATCAGGAGACTTGTAGAAATATCTATGAGCATGAAGAGGGGAAACGGAAAAGAATAAAGAGTAAGAAGGAAAGAGGGAAAGAGGGTAATGAAAGAAAGAAAGAAAGAAAGAAAGCAGTAGGAAGGAATGAAAGAGAAGAGAAAAGAGTGAGAGAAAGAGAGAAAGAAAGAGAAGAATAAAGGTGAAAGAGAAAGACTGGCTGGAAATGTATTTGCGAGAGTGAAGGAAGGAAAGAAAGAAGGAAGGAAGGAAGGAAGGAAGGAAGGAAGGAAGGAAGGAATGAAGGAAGGAAGGAAGGAAGGAAGGAAGGAAGAGTGAATGAATGAATGAAGAAAAGGAAAGGGATAATAAGTTAATGAAAGAACGAGTGAATGAATGAATAAACGAACGAGAGAACAAGCAAATGGATGAGAGAGTGAAGAATTTAGTGAATGAGTGAAAGGAAGGAAAAAGGATCCAATCAGGCAGACAGGCAGGCAGGCAGGCAAAAAGACTGATGTTTTGGCAGATTGTTGATCGCTTTATCAACTCTTGCATCAATACAGTCTGTATTCAAAAAATATTGGAACTTGTAAGAACATGTAGGAACAAGTTGGAACATGTGGCTAGTGATATATTGGTAAAAGAGTAGGAGAGAGAGAGAGAGAGATGAGGAAGGCACGGGGTACCTAACCAGTATGTACATATACATAAGTGTGTGCATGTATATATATATATATATATATATATAT
>NC_068984.1:146578987-146581951 GCF_001194135.2 Octopus bimaculoides | reverse complement strand
CTTCCTCGCCGCCTTCCTCGCCGCCTTCCACATCGCCATCCCCCCCCCCACCTCCTGTTACACTTCCACCTTGTTGTTATTGCTGTTGTTGTTGTTGCTACTGCTGCCGCTCCGCCTGCTACCGCTACGATCTTTTCAATTGCGTAAAGAAAGGTGTTAAGGTTAGCAGAGTTTGTGCCATTGTCCTCATTTCTCATCATCATCATCATCATCATCAGCATCAGCAGCAGCAGCAGCAGCAGCAGCAGCAGCATCAGTGATCATCATTAACATCATCCCTATCATCATCATCCTCGTCATCATCATAACCAATATCGTCATCAATGTAATCTTCCTCCAAATTAAGATCAATATTTGTAGATTGGAAGATCAACAATCTGTCGGAATCGTTCGAGCGTTCCACTCGTGAACATCCACTGATATTCTGTCAGAACTACATTATCTGATGTAGTTCCATAAAGGAAACCTTAAAAGATTCAGTGGAATTTGAGAACGTATTGGTTGCTATTTCTAACAGATCTAGCCTTCACATAAAGGCTTCATCGTTGAATTGTGTATATGTGTAGGTGTGTGTGTGTGTGTGTGTGTGTGTGTGTGTGTGTGTGTGTGTGTTAATAGAGGTTTTGATGTGTAAGACGTTAGGATTAGTAGATAGGGAGATGAATAATACCATGAGATTTAAAGATTTAACTCACACCTACAATTTTAAAATAGCCACGAGTCCTGCAGTAAGAGGACTTTACAGAGATGATGGCCTCTTAACTTCCTGCAAAACGAGTGGAATGAGCCAGGTTTTCAACGCCGCTTATTCTGATCATATACCTTTGGCCTCAGCTAACTTGATACAATTTTTTCTACCATGGGGCCTGGTGAGCAACTCCTTTTCGTCTATCTTTGTGGGATTGTTGGTCAGTGGTGCCTTTTCCGATTCGGTGACGCAATACTTACGTTGATACATTCTGACTGACAGGCAATCAGTCACTTCACAATATTATCTATCAGGCGTAGGTATATCTGTGTAGTTAAGAAGCTCGCTTTGCAACCATGTAGTTTGAAGTTCGGTGCCACTGTGCGGCACCCTGGACAAGTGTACTTTACTATGGCTCTGGGTCGACAGGCAGAGGCAGACAGAGATAAAATTATAAAGGCTGACAGATACACAGAGAGTGTCAGATGGAAAGATGGTGTTGGGAAATGAACCAAGAAACAGACATGTATGCGTATGCATGTGTGTGAGTGCATATGTGAGTACGTGCGTGAGTGTGCAATACTAATTTGAATATTATGTATACTGAGGACAGTTTGGCAGCTGTTATTTCTAGTAGATCGAATGACTGTGGAGCGGCTTCTGTGTTAAGTCGCATGTATGATCGGTGTGTACATGCGCGTTGCGTGTGCGTATTAACTGCGGTTTTGGTGTTCAGGAGGTTCGAATTAAGGGCCGATAAATACCCTGAGACATTATCGATGCCTTTGTAGGTTCGTCTCATCCACCATTTCAACGTCCTAGTACAGACTCTCATTATTATTCCTTTATATTCAACTCAGCTTATGTAATTTTTTTCCTCTGTAGCCGTAATCGTCACGGGAATACAATGATAAATTTAACACGGTCTGCAAGAAATATCATGGGCTCTGATAAGCAGCACGTTTTTTGTATATTTGTATGCTTGTCGGGTTTATTTGCGGCAGGGGTCTTTTCCTGTTATTACACCGTATCTTAATGTTGGTAGATTCTGGCTGATAGACAGTCAATCCCATTCACCACAGTATTTCACGTTATCTAACAACAAACTGTTAGTCTGACAAAACAGACAGGCAGACGGACAGACAGAGAGAAGGGGGGTGTAGAGATAGAAAGACAGACAAACAGACAGGTATGCAGGCAATCAGACAGACATAAGCGTATTCTGAACATCTTTATTTTTGGAGAAGCGCATCCTTCTTCAGGTTCGTTGGCAGCCGATTCCTTCCTGAGGAAAAGAAGAACAGGAAAAGAAGAGAAAAAGAAGAACAGACTTCGGTACCAGATTGATACTTTATCGATATTGAAAGGATGAAAGGGTAAAGTTGGCCCTCAGAAGGATTTGAAATCAGAGAATGTAACACATCCTATCCGACGCTCCTAACAATTCTGCGTTCTAAATTCATATGCCACCGAAAGTCATCCTTGCTTTTCGGGGTCGATAAATAAAGCACCAGTCATATTCTGGCATCGATTTTTCTTCTTCTTGTTATCTTCTCTTACTCTTTCTATCTTTCTCTTCCCCCCTTTCTCCCGTTCTCACTATATATATATATATATATATATATATATACGTGTATATACATATGTATATATATGTGCGTATGTGTCTGTGTTCTTGTTTTTCTTCGCCACTGCTTGACAATAGGCGTTGGTTTATTTACATTCCTGTATCTTAGCGGTTCGGTTGAAGAGAGATGCAATAAGTACCAGACTTTTAAAAATCAGCACTGTGGTCAATTTGTTTGATTGAACCTTTTAATGCAGTGCTCCAGCATGACCGCAGTCCAAAAAAAGATTTCATGAGCATAATTATTACGCGCGCCATCTGGCGAGGAAACAAATGAGAAGAGTAAATTAAAGGAAAGTAACCAATGTTGAACTGTTTTCTTTCGCTTCGTTTTAAAAGCACACAACAACCTGACATGAATCTGTAAGAATATTAGTAGTCTTTGGACTTATTCCCAGACAAATAGAATAAACAGATATTTCTCTACATACAGCTTTCGCAGCGGGACATTCCTATCATCAGCTGTCGACTGCAAATCGCTACATCTTTCAACATCGATGCCACCGGAGGTGCCAAGTACTACGATGATATCGTGTATTTAAAGAATATTTGCTCTTTGACAGATTCACTATCTTCACCAACGTGTGTGTGTGTGTGTGTGTGTGTGTGTGTGTGTGTGTGTGTGTGTGTGTGTGTGTGTGTGTGTGTG
>NC_068984.1:146576773-146577408 GCF_001194135.2 Octopus bimaculoides | reverse complement strand
ATGATGATGATGATGATGATGATGATGATGATGATGATGATGATGATGATGATGATGATGATGATGATGATGATGAAGCTGTTGAATGTTATTATTACGCTTGTTTAATAAGTTTGTCTAATAAATCAAAGCTAAAATGGATTAGGAGAGAATAGACAAAATTGACGGCTCCGAATGTAAATGTTATAATAATGTGAAATTATGAGAAGCTCATATTAATAAACGTATTAGCCATAAATAATATGAGAAAGTTTATACATTCATAAATACGTGTGTGTGTATGTGTGTGTGTTTGTGTGTGTGTATGTGTGTGTGTTTGTGTGTGTGTAATATACATATATAAAATGTAAATATATATATAAATCTAATAGATGTTAATGTTTCTTTTTATTTCCAGTTATATTATTAAAAATTTCACATTAATCTGATGGGTTGCTCTATACTTTTGTAGAGTACAAATTTAGTATTCTGAAGCAAGATTATTATTACCAGTGACTTCGAAGTTTCGGCAAGCTAAGCCTTCGTCCGACTGAGGCGCATTGAAATTAATCTTGTGTTTATATAGCCTCTGTTGTGATAAAAGTGCGAAATATATATATACTCTCTCTCTCTCTCTCTCTCTCTCTCTCTCTCTC
>NC_068984.1:146573704-146576292 GCF_001194135.2 Octopus bimaculoides | reverse complement strand
TTAACGTGCAAGTGGCTGAGCACTCCACAGACACGTCTACTCTTAACGTAGTTGTCGGAGAGATTCAGCGGGACACAGAGTGTGACAAGGCTGGCCCCTTTGAATTACAGGTGTAACAGAAACAGGAAGAAAAAGTGAGAGAAAGTTGTGGTGAAAGAGTACAGCAGGGTTGGCCACCATCCCCTGCTGGAGCCTCGTGAAGCTTTAGGTGTTTTCACTCAATAAACACTCACAACGCCCAGTCTGGGAAACGAAACTGCGGTGCCACGACCGCGAGTGCGCTGCCCTAACCACTGGGCCATTGCACCTCCACATATATATTATAAATATAAGATATAAAGATTAACGTTTAGTTTCTGTCGTTATAATAAAATCAATTCGATATTTCACTGGATAAAAATATATCTTACAATGTCACCTGTAACAGAACACGTGTCACTAATGAATATCACAGCTGAATAAAGAAAATTTGGACCTCAGAACTCTCTGCATTCAATAAAACAATGTGTTTGCCGTGTCAGTACTCATACCGACATTTGGGCTGCTTGATTGGTCGCTTGATGAGATCCGAGCCATTGATGTGAAAACCTGAAAAATGCTAACAAGCACACATAATTTCCACATAAACAGTGACGTAGACCGCTTCTTATCTAAAATGAAAACAAGGCGGCAGAGGCTTAACATCGATCCAAAATGCCTTTGAATGTCGCATCATATCCCTTCGGCAACATCTTTTAACCATCAAACGTCGAAGTGCATACATGAGGCTGATAACATCATAAGACTTGGAAGGCAGCTCCTTGAGCAACACTCTTTGTCTGAAAACCTAGAATACATCCCGAAAGAGGTCGCACGACTCTACCGCAACGCATCGTCAGATGGAAGGATGAGCCTGGATGAGCAGAAGACTATGCATGGATATGTGAGTAGAAAGCTCCGAGCTGATAGTAACATTGGTCATCAAAGCAGTTTATCGTGGACGAATAGCCGTATTACTACCTCCCACATTGAAGGATGTGTGTTTGCAATCCAGGCAAAAGAAATATCAACCAAGTACCTGATGCACAAAAGAGATAGAGTTGCAGAAAAAGCAGTAAAATGTGACAAGCGATGCAGACTTTGTGGAGTTCACACTGAAGATATCACCCACATCATAAGCAATTGTCCGAAAATGTCATCACGGTTTTATCTACCGATGAGACGTGATGGAGCTAGGACACTTTATAATGAAATATGTTGGAAGGATAATCCCGAGGACAAAGAAATAAGAATCCACAATATGGCAGAAGCCATAGCCATTCATAATAAGAAGGGAATACTGGTGGAATGTCCCAGTGAAGACCTCAATGAAATGTAAGCACAACAGACCTGATATAATGATTTAGGATAGAGAAGAGTAACTGTCCACAGTTGTGGAAAAATAGCTGCTCAGCAGATGCTAACATAAAGCTGAAGATCAGTGAAAAAGAGAACACCTATGCTGAACTATTGAGAAATCTGCAGTTACTCTATCCAGATTACAAGTTCAGGTTTATACCTGTAATTATTGGGGCCTGGGATATGTTACACACTTCCTAAATCCCAGTCTTGAACATAATTCTAAAAGGAGAAATTGATGAGTTTGAATGTACACGAACTTGTTAAATACCATCGTACATGTATGTGTGTGTGTGTGTGTATGTGTGTACAAACGCGCGCGCGCGCGCACAGGTGTAAACGAAACTTTAAGCTATGTGGATATGTAATATTCAGTTGTTATACACACAATATATGTGTGTATAAGTATACGTGTATGTATATACATCTGTGTGTGTATCTGTCTGTGTGTGCGTGTGTGTGTGTGTAAATGTATGATTATACATACATATACATATACATACACTGCTTCCCAACTATTTTCGCTAAGATCTGATGCCATATTGTTTATCTATATTTTACATACACAGACACACACACACACATACACATTCTCACACGCACGCACGCATGCACACACACACACACACACACACACACACACACACACACACACACACACACACACACACATATATATATATATATATATATATATATATACACAGATATATATGTGTACATATAAATAGATGAACACATAGACACATATTTTTATTTCTCTCTCTCTCTCTCTCTCTCTGATATATATATATCTATATATACAGAGAGAGAGAGTGGGAGAGAGGGAGTGGGTAGGAGGGCAATGTGATGGCATTGGATCAGAAGATCATTGCCAGAATAGTTGGAAAACAGAAGCTGACGTTGTAAAGTTCAAAGAAATATTACACACACACTCACACACACACACACAGACACTCACACACACACACACACACACATAATGAATAACTTCAAGAACAATAACGATGATAATAAATGATTAACTTGCTGTGTACGAATAACGAGTGTCAGCACTGCGTTGTTGTTGTTGTTGTTGCTGTTGTTGTTGTTGTTGTTGTTGTTGTTGTTGTTGTTGTTGTTGTTGTTGTTGTATGCCTTCTGTCTGCGAAGAGTCAGGCAGGTAAGTGTTCATGATGGCTGTGTGTGTGTGTGTGAGAGAGAGAGAGAGA
>NC_068984.1:146569529-146573573 GCF_001194135.2 Octopus bimaculoides | reverse complement strand
GTGTGTGTGTGTGTGTGTGTGTGTGTGTGTGTGTGCGTGTGCGTGCTAAGGGTTTTCCCCTTCTCTGAAAAAATCGAGTTATGCCCCGGCGATGACACCTTCGAGATCTTTCTGTCAGCAACGCCCATGATGCAACGTGACAGCTGCAAACACACATTGCTTTCCCTATATAAGTGAGTGCGTGTGTGTATGCGTGCGTGTATTTGTGTGTGTGTGTGTGTGTGTGTGTGTACATGCATATGAACCTACTGAAACCAGACAACAAAGCAGAGAAGACCCTAACCCTAACAGGCAGGATAAAGTTGGGGTTCGCAAATAGAAGAAAGCAGAGGGAAGAGATTGAATTGGGTGGAAGAGAGAAAAGCTGAGATGGAGGCAGACAAAACGAAAAACAGTAATAGCGATTGATAAGAGAGGCTACCCGCGAGGACATAAATGTAGGCATGTTCTGGAGAGAGAGAGAGAGAGAGAGAGAGAGAGAGAGAGAGAGAGAGAGAGAGAGAGAGAGAGAGAGAGAGAGAGAGAGAGAGAGAGAGAGAGAGAGAGGGAATGAGATGAGAGGTTTTAGACAAACAGACAAACCGGTTGATAGAGAAGTCGATGGATAACAAAAGCAAAGGTGACTTGGTCGGATTTACTGGAGGATATATTGAGAGACAACAGACAATAAAGTGAAGACAAACAGACACAATAAGATTGGGGACAGATTGATTAGGTCGGAGAAAGTGAATAAAATTGAGGACGTCCACAAGCAGAAAAACAGAAGGATGGACTCAATAGTCAGAAGACAGACAGGTGGGTAGATAGGTAGACATGTAGATAGGAGTTACTGAGATAAATAGGCAGATAGAATGAGCTAGGAAGATATACAAGTAGACAAATAGATAGGTAGATAGACCTACGAAGATAGCCAGGTAGACAAAGTAGAAAAATTGACAGGTAGATAGATTTACTAAATTGAAAGGAGATGTTCAGACATACAGGAGAGAGAGATCGATAGACAAGCAACAAAACATTGACGACACAGACACTAATGAGAAAGAGAGATGTATCAAAAGATAGATATATAGACGGACATTCTTTTTAATCGTTTAGTTAGGAGAGAAAGGTGCTGGATATAAGCTTTTGATAAGGTCTCCGAGATTAGTGGCAGGCGGGGAGGTATCCTCAATACAGACTCTGGCCCCGAAACCTTGCAACAGAATGAATTCCGCTAAAGGCACCCAAAATGCTAAGAGGGTGATGTTAAGCCGGGTGATGGATTAAGTTTACTCCCCAGAACTGAAAGGCAGACTACGAAATAGAGGAAAGGCATTCGCAAATAGGTAGATGGGTAGACATATTGGTGGACCAATGAGTATAAACCTATTCAGAGAGTTTGGGAAGACACATTGGAAGACAACAAAGTGTAGAAGATAGACACACACAGACAGGACAGAGAAGAGGTTGACAAATTGTTAGATATATTGACTGATAGAAAATCCTTTACATAAGTCACACAGGGCAAATATACTAAGATAGACAGACGGACATATTGATAGACATACAAACTGATCTAAAAGCTTGCTAATTCTTTTCGTGAATTACATTATCATACCCCTAGAACTTATCTCCGGTTGCTGCAGCGCCAGACATATGTGAGATAAATTCCCCTAGGATAGGCTGCTAGTCTGAGGTTGATAAAACATCCAAAAGATAAACCAGAAATGAAATCAGTATACAGACAGACAGTCGGACAGAGATGCAAGCAAGCAGACAGGCATGCAGGCAAATAAAGCAGCCAGACAAGCGATGGAGACAGACGACAGAATAAGGAACAACAGAAAGATTTTGTTAGAGATATATTGACAGAGCTGGGAGAGACAGACACAGAGATTTCTACAAACAATAAGACACAGGGAGACGTACAAGCAGATAGACAGGCAAAAGAAAGGGCAATAACATTTGCTGATTCCCTTCGGGGCCTTAAAACTCGACGTAGCAAACACAGTGCGGGTTTTATTTTTAATTTCAGAATATGGAAAAGACATTGTGTGACGGTTGTATGAACCATCTTAATTGAACAAATGTTTACGTTTCGTAAAATATAGACGCTGTGCAGGTAGTAACCAACGTGCATTTCTCTAACTTGAAATGGTGGTTTCATGTGCTCAAAGGTGTTGTTTAAGTCAGGACAAGTTTCTCAGTAACTAAAATATTTGGTTTACTTTCGGCAAGAATCGTCTAACATAGCCTTGGGCCGGTTAATACCTTGTCAATTTGGTACACTGGAATTGTTTGGAAACCCGTGGTATGTATATCATATAGATAGATAGATAGATAGATAGATAGATAGATAGATAGATAGATAGATAGATAGATAGATAGATAAGTAGATAGATAGATAGATAGATAGATAGATAGATAGATAGATAGATAGATAGATAGATAAGTAGATAGATAGATAGGTAAGTAGATAGATAGATAGATAGATAGATAGATAGATAGATAGATAGATAGATAGAGAGGGGAGATGTGCGTGTACATATGTATGCATGTACGTTCGTATGCATGTATGTATGTATGTACATATATACGCATGTATGTATGTATGTACGTTTGTCTTTTGTGCCTGTATTTGTCCCCACTACTTGACAATCGCTATTGGTTTGTTTACGTTTCTGTAACTTAATGGTCCGGCAAAAGAGACCTGATAGAATAAGTACCAGACTTTAAAGATAAATGCTGGAGTCGATTTGTTCGACGAAAACCTTTCAATGATTGAAATAAGTAAAAGATAAAATGTAAATCTTTTTATCCCCCCTCCCCCACCACCCTCGATCTCTTCGTCTTCTTCATAAAGTTCACCTCCGCCATCCTCAACATTTTGCCTTATTCATAGGTCGTGTTGCTGCTGCTGCTGTTGCTTCTGCTGCTGCTTCTGCTGCTGCTGTTGATGGTGTTGCTATCTGGCCTCAGGGCGACTTTTATTTAGCAAGTGTAAGGTTGGAGCTTAAACCGTCCCTACCCTGCCATTTGCTTTTGTCTCACAGACAACATCCAATGTTATTTCTTTAACAAATGAGAGTAATTTGAGAGAGAGAGAGAGAGATTTGATTACTATTTCTAGCAGGCCTGGCAGCCACGTAGACTTTTCCTCGTTATCCAGTAGCGTTCTTGTTGCAATTGTCTTTTTAGTACCAAGAGAGTTCTGACTGAGCAGACCTGTGTATGATCTGCTGCTGGTACTGATAACATTACTGGTATTTTTGCTAGTAAATACTGGTAGAGAAAGCAATGGAGACTTCCGAAAATGCAGATCTTGTTAAGTTTCTTCTAACAACTTGACCGTTTTCGAATTTTCAACAGATTATTAAAAAAAAAAACAATGTGATTTCGATATAGTTTTGTTTGCTGATGACGAATCGCATTCATTTCTTTTTTCTAAAATTTAATAACAAAAATGTTAGATGCATTTAAAACTATGTAAATTTAGCCAATGGGCAGCCTCCATTGCTGGACATACTGGAAGTCGTGACTGCTTCTCCTCATGGGAACATCACACGCTAAATCTTTGCGTAGTCTCTTTACAAACCCACATTTTACTTAAACTACACCATAACATTTAAAAAACAAAAACCATACATTATGTCACCGTTTATTTCCTTGCTCGAGGCAGACCCAAGCACTTTCCACTTGTTCAGTGTTATTAATAACATTTTCAATAAACTCAGTCTCCAGTTTTTTTTTGTGTTTTTTTATCGAACTTATGACCCTTAAGAGACCTGCTGGGCCACACAGATCGATATTATACGTACATTGTCTTTTCTTATGATAAAATTGTTTTTCAAGATTTGCTGGTGGAGAAAGAACACCATCAACACCACCACCACCATCATCATTATCATCATCGTCGTCGTCGTCGTCGTCAACACAAAACTGTAACATCGGTGACCAATTCTTTCTCTAACACTGCCGTCGCCTTTTTTTTAAAAAAAAAACCTTGTCTACAATTTTATCATAAGAAAAGAAAATAGATTTAATATTTTTCTCATGATGGTGGTG
>NC_068984.1:146566133-146569188 GCF_001194135.2 Octopus bimaculoides | reverse complement strand
ACGACAACGATGACCTTGAGACAATGGTACTGATGATGGTGTGGAACTGGTGGCTACGAATCGAAGCTATTTCGTCTTCTGCAAGTTTTGTTGATGGTTAAGTGTAACTGCAAATAAATCAATTAGACGCAAAAATCAGAAACATTGGCCAGGCCGATGAGACGTGCTTGATGCGCAAAACATTTCACATCCGGCGGAAGTAGACATTTTTTTGTTTTACAAAACATTGGTATGTTGACAATTAACATGGCAGATGTCATTTGCTTGATTCCTCGTCTATCAAACACCATTTTTAATTATTTTCCCGTTTCATTTCTTTTTAAATCTACCTACATACACACACCTATTAATATACTTACAGTTACAAGCTTATACATGCATAAAGCGGCGAGATGGTAGAATCGTTAGCATGCCGGGCGAAATGTTTAGCGGTATTTCGTCTGCCGTTACGTTCTGAGTTCAAATTCCGCCGAGGTCGACTTTGCCTTTCATGCTTTCGGGGTCAATTAAATAAGCACCAGTTACGCACTGGGATCAATATAATCGACTTAATCTCTTTGTTTGTCCCCTCTGTGTTTAGTCCCGTGTGTGTGTGTGTGTGTGTGTGTGTGTGTCTGTGTGTGTATGTATATATGTATAAATATATATGCATGTATATATGTGTGCGTGTGTATGCATGTATGTATGTATGTATGTATAGCATATACCAATGTGTGTATGCTAAACATCCGTAAAGGCCGACAGACACAGACTGACACCCATACAGTTCCTCTGCATGTCTGTCTCGTGCATACACGATGCATGCATTTCAAGATGTCATAAAGAAACTGTCGACTCTGTCGCATTCCTCTAGAAGACATTACACACTTGAACACCAATTCCTGCGGCCTACTTTCTCCTTAGGTCCATTAGCGTTTGTTTAAACAACATACAATACTGTGTATAGAGACGGCAGGCTTAGGGGAAGTATCAAAAAAAAAAAGTTCTTCTGACGTTGAATACAACTAAGCATTTTAACACGGCGATACTGATGCAGCATTCTCATCAAAAGTCAACCGAAAACAAACATAACAAGACTGACATAATTATTCTAAGACGGAAAACAAATATCAGATACCATGGCGGAGTTTATCTACCCAATGGATGTATGAACCTTTCGTTTAGAATCGGTTAAACAGAGTGCATTCATGGGTTTCTCTTTCCCAAGTGGAGCTGGTCTTAATTGCCATTTTGTAATTATGACACATCGTCTGCAATCAGAGATAATTTTAATAAATCAAGAAGGCGGCGAGCTGGCAGAAGCGTTAGCACTCCGGACGAAATGTATAGCGGCATTTCGTCCGTCTTTACGTTCTGAGTTCAAATTCTGCTGAGGTCGACTTTGTCTTTCATCCTTTCGGGGTCGATAAATTAAGTGCCAGTTGCGCGCTGGGTCGATCTAATCGACTGGCCCCCTCCCACAAAATTTCGGGCCTTGTGCCTAGAGTAGAAAATAATTTTCGTCTCTGTTGTTCAAATGCATGCCACTCGCCACTCTGAGTCATTTCTCTAACGTCATTTATGCAAATTACTTTGGCTTTAAATGTGCTCTATTCTAAGTCAATGGGAGATAAGGTCGAACGATGGTTGTGCTACGACAGCCATAAAGCCAGAAACACGTCTCTGACTGGCATACACACACACACACGCAACTAGATATGCATGGATACACAGGAGGTCAAGCATACTTAAATATATTATGGCAGTTGTCCTGTACGGGGCAGAAACTTGAACAATGTCGAGAACAATGGTAAAGAAGATGCGTTTGAGGTGAAGATCTTTTGCAGATCGAACAGAAGAGTAATAAAGGTTGCAGTGTCTGAGAAAAAGCAGAAAGTCGAAAGACACATATTGTTGGGAATCAAGTCCACAAAATGATGGCAATGAGGACGTACAATGCGCCACGAGTAGAAGACCATCCTGAGGTGTAAGGAAAGCGGAGGGGGTAGAGCAAGGGACCGTTAAAGATGTTTGTGTATCGATGATATCAGGGAACGGACTGGAAACAAAAGCCCGGCTCAGTGTAGACAAGAAGTTCATCCGGGAAGGAATTGGCGAGTTGAGGCAAACCGACTTCGGGATCGAGGGACGGCGTTTGGTTGATGACGGTTGAAGAATATGTGCGTGCACGCGAGAGTGTGTGAGTGTGTGTGTGTGTGTGTGTGTGTGTGTGTGTGTGTGTGTGTGTGTGTGTGTGTGTGTGTGTGTGTGTGTGTGTGTGTGTGTGTGTGTGTGTGTGTGTGTGTGGATAAGGATGTGTGTGTGTGCGTATGTTTTCACGCGTACACATGTACGAGAATGAGTATTATTTGATGCCTTTTGTATGATCATTGACCCACAATAACCCTTCTCGTCGTCGGCCTTGACGTCAACGTTGCTGTTGTTGTTGTTGTTTTTGCTTTTGTAAAGATAGGGGACTAAACAGCGCAAAGCATTTTGTTCGTCGCTCTTTCGATTCTAACAATCCATCGCCCGCATTCTAATATCCTTGACTTGAAATTCACTCCGTAAACAATTCTCTAAAAATGTATGAGACTTTTTGTGAAGTTTAACATGTAACTTTATATAGTTGTTGCTGTCAAAATTCCAGTGGAGGAAGCAACTCTTATATTCCAGAAGTGAATTCTAAGAATTTAAAAAAGAAGAGACACATGTAAATAAAGTTAGTGACTTCGAGTCTTGCTTAATTTCCATCAACGCCAATATACATACATACATACGCACATAGATACACACATACATACATACATACATACATACATACATACATACATATACACACACATACATACATACATACATACATACACACACACATATATACACACATACGCACATAGATACATACACACATGCATACCCACACACATACACACATACATGCATACATACATAAACACACACATGCATACATACATAAACACACACATGCATACACACACATACATACATACATACATACATACATACATACATATATACATACATACATACATACATACACACACACTTGCAT
>NC_068984.1:146563218-146564969 GCF_001194135.2 Octopus bimaculoides | reverse complement strand
GTGCATACGTGTGTGTGTGTGTGTGTGTGTGCGTGTGTACGTGTGTGCATGTGTACGTGTGCATGTGCGCGCGCATGTGTGTGCGCATGTGTACGTGTACGTACGTGTCTGTATGTGTGTATGTGTGTGTACGTGTGCGTGTGTGTGTGCATGTCTGCGTGTGCATGTGTACGCGTACATACGTGTGTGTGTGTGTGTGAGTGTTTGTCCCCACCACTTGACAACAGATGTTGGTTTGTTTATGTCACTGTAACCTAGCAGTTTGGCAAAACGGTCCGATACAATTAGTACAAGACTTCTAAAAAATTGTTCTTGGACCGAATTGTTGGACTACATTCTTCAAGGCGCTGCTCCAGCACGGCTGCAGTCCAGTGACTGTAATAAGTATAAACAATCAAAGATAGAACAACGTCAATCAATGCCGTTGCAGATCTCTCTTATGTCACACTAGACATCTTTTAATATCCAGCAAACAAAGGGTCCCGGCCAAACATATTTCCAAAGAAGCGCTCAAGAAAGATAAAAACAAAGACTTCGTCCGTCCCACTCTTCCATCAGACACCATTGAATTAAAATGTCAATTCAAAATAACAAACATCGATCTAAAATACTTCAATTGCGAAGGAATTCTTTCATTCACCAGCATTTTCTGCTTTCCATATCAACACTGGAAATCGCAGTCTTTGAAAATTGGCAAAAATTATCACGGTTTTAACATTTAACTCCCTTCAAAATACACGACCTTTTTTTTTTTTTCAATTAATTTTTAAAACATTGAAATACTTAGAAAAATGTCATTCTTAGAGTAGTGTCTGAAACATTTCACATGAAACTTTTATGTAACGCTTTAACTTAAGTAATTTTAAAGTAGACAGTATCAAAGAACCAAGGTTGGTTTTGGAGCAGGTTGGTACTGAAAGTCCAACAAAAAGCCCTGTAGAAATACTCCAACCGTCTTCGGAGACGCAAATGTTGGTACTGTGTTTTCAACAGTAGCCACCGTAATCTTCCGGTTCATCGTCTTCGTTTATTGCTCTTACCATTCTCGCCTCGTAATACGCTCCTTTTTTCCAATCAGATTTTTACCTTCTATACAGATAGTTCTTGAGTGGTCTTTAGATCCGTGCATGTGGCTCCCTCTATTCTTCACCATCGTTCTGACCGCTACTGCAACTTGGTACACTTCCAGAATGGCCTTGACTTCTTTCCGGGTCTTCAGTACCTGCAGTTTAATGCAGGCTCCCATCTTATCACATGTTGTAAACCACTTCTATCCTCGACACCTTCCCGTGTTCTATTGGGAAAAGGCGACACAAAGCCAAATGTCGGCTCGACAATAGTCTTACCGTATTTCCTTTGTATTTCTCTTCCTTATTTGCGTAGTGTCAGTAGAGTTGTCTGCTTTTTCCAGAGAATACACAACTTGTCTCTAACATCGCTTAAAGCACATTCTAAATCCTTTTTCGGGGACATATTCAAATCTTCCTATTCTTTGTCACTTTCGATCTCGCCCTATTTTGATCAAAATCCTCAAACAGGAGGTGCTCTCTCTCTCTCTCTCTCTCTCTCTCTCTCTCTCTCTCTCTCCCTCTTTCTCTCCCTCTCTTTCTCTCCCTCTCTTTTTCTCTACCTATCTTTCTCCCTTCTCTATCTCTCTCTCTCTTTCTCTCACACTCTTTCTCTGTCTTTTTCTTCTTTCTGCCTCTCTTACTCTCCCTCCCTCTCTCTCTTTATCTCTGGCGTTCTCCTTT
>NC_068984.1:146558554-146562773 GCF_001194135.2 Octopus bimaculoides | reverse complement strand
TTCTTATGCTTTTTCTGTTGTTTTTGAAATATTCTGTGGGATGTTGTTATTTTATGCTACCATTGTGTCAAGTAGCTTCTCCGGATGTCAATCATTTTGCTTTACCGAAACAAGAAGAATACAAATTGCTGCTTGCCAGAAGAAACGCGCAGTTAAAAAAACAATGTCAAAGACAAATCTATTTTCCACCCGCCGGAATGGGGTGGAGACTTAAATCCAAAAGCCTTCTGTCAATACTCCAGAGTCAAAATGAAGATTTTTCTGGGGTTTTTTTGTTTTTTTTTTTTTGTTTGTTTGTTTGTTTTCTTAAGTAAGCCAGGTAAAATTCTTCTCGTAGTGGGAGCTGTGCGAAGCACGTCTGCTTGCTACGGCATTCAAATACATTAATGGAGATAACTGCATCTAATTCAAGCTTGGTTGTCGTTGTCGCCGTCATGAATCGTACGCCATTGCAGCGCGTTGATGACATTACAACAAATGTCTTCCTGGTCCGGCGCCAGTTCTCCCATCAGATGACACTATTACTGCGTTCTGACTTTCTCATAATGTTTTCTTAGCAGAAATATTGGGCAAGTATGCTATTGACTTCCCTAACCGGATGGCCATTCATCCGTGCTCCAGCATGGTCCCAGTAGCAGATCTCATCAGAATGTGATGAGGTCCCTCACCTGACTATAATCCAAGCGTGAGGCCAGCAATTTTGAGCCGATAACATCGATCTCAGTACTTGACTTGAACTTTATTTTATTGACCTCGGAGAGGTGAAAGGTGGAGTGGACCTCGACGGAATTTGAATTTAGAGCGTAAGGGACCGGACGAAACGCCGCTATGCATTTTGTCCGACGAGCTAAAGATTCTGCTCACTAACCGCCTTAACAACACCAACAACGATAATAATGGTTTCAAATTTTGGCAGAAGGACAGCAGGTTTGGTGGAAGAGTAAGTGGATTAGATCGACCCTAGTATTCAAAACCCAAAAAGGATGAAAGCAAAGTCGGCCTCAGGCGGAATTTGAATTCAGAAGATGAAGATGGATAAAATGCCGATAGGGATTTTGCCCGGCGCGGTAACGATTCGACCAGCTAGCTCATCGCCTTAATAATAATAATAATAATAATAATAATAATAATAATAAAGCAAACATAATTTTCTTATGGTTTCTTAAACATTCACTTGAACAAAACTGTACAAATCCAAATATATGGTACCCTAGGCATAACACCTACATGAACTTCTAACTTGTTGTCTCTTGAGGTCTCTGGGTGAGACTTGGATCCAACTTGTACAAATGCAAAACAAAAGTCAAACATAAAATAATAATAATAAGAGCAAAAAGAGAAGAAGAAGAAGAAGAAGAAGAAGAAGAAGAAGAAGAAGAAGAAGAAGAAGAAGAAGAAGAAGAAGAAGAAGAAGAAGAAGAAGAAGAAGAAGAAGAAGAAGAAGAAGAAGAAGAAGAAGAAGAAGAAGAAGAAGAAGAAGAAGAAGAATCGTTTGCTACTTAGTTTCTGTCCTTAAAAGGACAATTAAATAATACGTGAGGTATTTTTAAAGTTGAGAACCTCTTAAACCCAGCTTAACTTTAGATATCTGGTGCGAGGGTGAAATGAGTACAGATTGTGTATTTTGTCTATCAAATCTATTTCTATGACGTAACGAGCCGAAAAAATTCCTCAATGAAAGCCACAGACGTTTGATGGTTCATTTTGGTAAAAGAAGAGGATCGGGAGCATCAAGAAATTTGGTGAGATGATTCTTCATGGAAGAAGTTTTAGCAAAAGACAAACAGTACATTCAATGAATATCATATTTTGAAATGGGGAAGCGTTGCGTCGGCAAATGTGGAGAGAAGAGGAAGGTAAAGGTGTAAGGTTTCCTTAGAAAAGTAGAAATTGAATGTCATCAAGTGTGAGGAAGAAAGAGTAAAGGAGGAAAAAAAAAAGGTTAATGTTGCTCTTGTTATTGTTAATGTTTTCGGTGGCGGTGGTGGAGAGGAGGGGGAGACATTGAAAAGAGGAAGTGCAGAAATGAGCAATGATGCACAATGAAAATGAGCAGAATCGCCAGCTGTTTATTGTTTGTGATGATGGTGGTGATGGGGGTTGGTAAATACACAAAGCATAAAGAAGATGAATACACACACACATATACACACACACACACACACACACACACACACACACACACACACACACACACACACAATGTTTAGAGTAGGAGAAAATAGTATTCAATATATTTATATAAAGTAGCGATTATTTATTTGTATAAAGTCCATGATTCACTTTTTAGCCGCACGGAGTTTCGCATATGCGTTCGTTAGGTTTCGATAGAGAATATCCCCAGCAAAACCTGAAAAACGCAATGGTCGAAACTCAGAGTTGCTAAGGAGGAAATCACCTCATTTGAATGGCTTGACTAGTTTCATCTCTGTTTCGAGATACATCGAGGAACGGGAAGATCAGTCAAATTGACATAACAGTACCTTGACTGGCAACGTACCGTTATTTAATTATCTTTGCACAACACGGCGTATATTGGAGAATCGGAAATGTTTAATGTATATACAATTTATTTGATTTGAATTATGATCCGGTAATATGGTTACTGTAACGATTCACAACTGTTATATCAGGGGAAAAAATGGGTTAGGCGAGTCTGATATCTTTCCTGACTGGCATCATAAAAGTACGAAATCTAATATTTCCTGTTCGTTGGAATTGATCAGAAAACGAGAGTAGAACATTCTCCAAGACTTTGCACCAGAAGCACAAAACCAGAAGCATTGTTTACATAGAGATTCTTTGATATTTGCGTTTCATCTTTAATATTTTCTTTGGGTGAAGAGACACTCATTCTCTTTCTATTTCTCTCCTCTTTTTTGTGTTTATACACACGTGTGTGCGTATGCATATGTGTGGAGATGGCAGAAACGTTAGCACACCGGGCGAAATGCTTAACGGTATTTCGTTTGTCTTTACGAACTGAGTTCAAATTCTGCCTAGGTCGACTTTGCCTTTCATCCTTTCAGAGTCGATAAATTAAGTACCCGTTGCGTACTGGGGTCGATCTAATCGACTGGCCCCCTCACCCCAAAATTTCAGGCCTTGTGCCTAGAGTGGAAAACTCTTCCTTGTTTCTCGTTTCAGCCATCAGAAAGCAACCATGGTAGGGGGTAGCCTTGATAAGTTTAGTCGAACAAATCTACTCCACTACTTATATTAAGTGTAGTACTTATTCTGTCAATCTCTTTTGCCAAACTGCTAAGTTTCAGGGATGGAAACAAACCAACAAACCAATCAATCGGTTGTCAAGCGGTGAGAGGTTACAAACGCAACTAGACATACGCGTACAAATATACGTACATATATATACATATATATATATATATATGAGACGGGCTTCCACATAGTTTCCGGTAACAAAATTCACTCACAAAGCATTGGTCGGCCCGGTGCTTGCGTTGCAGACACTTACCGAAGGTACCGCGTAGCTGGACTGAACCCGAAGCCGCGTGGTTAAAAAGCGAGTTTCTTAACGATACAAACTTGACTGCGCCAACATCAATTGTAGATTTTTCTTTCCCAAATTTCATAATGTTTCTTTAAAAACGTAACAAGAGATTCTAAATAGCACAGAATTATTTAAATCGCTTCCCAGTACTAGTTACTATAGAATCATCTCACATTTCGTGAGGGGTTTGAGCACTACAAACTGCAAGCCCCTACTGATCTTAATCAATCTACCACATTGAAGTTTGCCCTCGAGATATTAAACGCTTTGCACCGAAAATAAAATTATTGCCAAATTGAAATTGCCAACAGAAATACGTGCCTTCAAACACCTACACAAGCTTACACGTACACGCATAATCACACACACACACACACACTCATATACACACACACTCACACACATTTACGACAAATTTTGTCTTTTACAAGCAATACCTAGATATGTTTTATAAATGTCATAAATATCAGCTTCGCTATACACTAATATATACATACATAATGTTTATATATATATATAGGGAGAGTGTGAGAGAGAGAGAGAGAGAGAGAGAGAGAGAGATTCTTTATTTGTTACTTGTTTCAACCATGCTGGAGCACTACCATACATACAAATGTATCTATATCTATACATGTGTATGTGGATATTTGTGTGTGTATGTGTCTCTATCATATCTACATATATATGTGTATATGTGTGTATATTAAT
>NC_068984.1:146556739-146558227 GCF_001194135.2 Octopus bimaculoides | reverse complement strand
ATATATATATATATATATATACATACATGCATATCCACATATATATACACATGTATATACACAAACATATCTATAGAGACAGAAAGAAGGAGAGAGTGAGGAGGAAGAGAGAGGGAGAGAAGATAGATAATAAGAGATAGAGAGACAGAGAGAGAAAGAAGTTAAAAGGAGCAGTTAAACAAAAGTGCAATAAGTGTATTTATAAGAAATACAAATATACAAAATAATTGCATAATGATCTTAACTTAACAGCTGTTTCGGGTCAGGTACGATTGATACTGTAACAGTGTATATTTTGTAATAAAGTCTCATAATATCGTAGGTGCATGGAATAATTTGTGTTCACCTAAAACAGCTGTAAAAATTAATTCTCCAACATAATTCTCTTTGTTTATTTGTATTCTACGTAAAACGCACTCATTAAACCGATTTTGGTTTGTCTGCCATTGTTTTTTTACTTCCATAAAAGCTCGACAAAGATCGTTCTTATAACGAACTCCCGCCACTGGCTGGACTGAGCATTATAAAGGCCATGTCATGCAATGACATGATAATAATACGGTCAATGACCGGATGAGAACACCTGAATCCGATTGTCCGGTTCTTTATTTATAACTCGGACATCTGCCAGCTCACACTTTTGTTATTAGTCATCAATACAAACTTGGTATATACTTACTCTGCGGGAGTGACAAGTAATGTCAGATAAACCGGTGCTTTCATATATATACATGTGTATGTACGTATACATAAATGTATGCGTGTGGGCATGTGGGTGTGTTTGTGTGTGTATGTGTGTATATAAATGTATATGTGTATACATATGCATATATGTATATGCATATATGTATATATACGTATATATATATATATATATATATATATATATATATATATATATATATATATATATATGCATGTGTGTAATACACACACACACACACACACACATATATAAATACAGAGAGTTGGTAAGGGAGATGAGGATATGCGAAGAAGTATACAAAGAGATGAAGATAAGGGGAAAGATAAAAGGGCGTGTTGCCGGACTAGGCCCGGATGATCACGATAATACACACATATACATATATATAATACAGATATGTATATATATATATATATATAAATTTCTGATGGTTGCGTGCGGTGCTGATGGTGATGGAGGGGCGGTGTGGAAGTGGTGGTGGGTGATGGTGGGCGGTGGGGTGAGTTGGAGACTGCGGTGGTGCTGACTTGTAGGAGGGAGCTACAGAGATCTTGACGGGTGGTAAAGGTATTTGGTAAGATGAAACCGGAATCAAAATTCCTGCAGCTGGAATTGATCCAAACAACAGTTTTATTATTCACGATTAACAATGAACGATGAAGGTATGAACGAAGATATGCGCGAGTGAAAGCGTGCGTGTATATATATGTATGTATATAGCAGTGTATGTGTGTGTGAGTATATATATATATATATATATATATATACATATATATATATAT
>NC_068984.1:146555159-146556164 GCF_001194135.2 Octopus bimaculoides | reverse complement strand
ATATATATACGTACATATACAGATAGATAGATAGATAGATAGATAGATTGCCATAGGTATGTGTGTGTAAATGGAAATAGATATATATTTACATTTGCACGTATATATATAGATGCACATATGTTTATGTGTGTCTTTGTTTGTGTGTGTTAGTGTGTATACGGTGATGATGATGGATTATCTTGTCGTAAACAACAAATGAGGGTTGCCCAACTGACCCTACTATATTGTGTAGTCGAGAAAATCAAAAACAAACACAGCGCATGCGCGAAATTAAAAATATAAAATAGCGACAATTTACCGATCTCACCCTGTATATATATATATGTATATTTATATATATATCACTAACTTCTTTCACTCACTTGGACAGCGGCCATGCTGGGGCTCGGCCTTGAAATGTTTTAGTGGGATGAAATAATCCTAGAATTTAGTTTATTTGTTTATTTGTTTTAAGAATGGTACTTTTTCCGTCAGTTCTTTTGTCGAAATGTTAGGTTACGTAGACACAAACAGACCTACACATGTTGTTAAGCGGTGGTGGAGACAAGCATATACACACATACATAAATATATGTGTGTTTGTATGTATGTATGTATGTATGTATGTATACACACATATATGACAGTCACCTTTTAGTTTTCGTCTATCAAACTCACTCACAAGTCCATTTGCTTGTGAGTGGATCTGATAGGCCCAGAACTATAGCAAGAGACACTTACCAAAGATGACACGCCGCTGGACTGAACCCGTAACCATGTTTGAGGAACAAACTTCTTACCACCCGGCCACACCTACACCTAAAACATCAAACTGTTTGAGACCGTCAGGAGACGAACCTGGAATCTCCTGATCCGCACTCAGGCGCGTTATCCAAAGATACCACGAACTGTGAGGATTAAAATTCAACAAGTTCAAACCCCCAACTCATATAGAAACTTAAAGCGTTTTTACACAGTAAATTTAGTGCATACATACATATGTATGTATATATGTATATATAT
>NC_068984.1:146553098-146554727 GCF_001194135.2 Octopus bimaculoides | reverse complement strand
AAAAATAAAAAACAAATACTGAACTACTTGGCAAAATTGTTAATTATTAATTCTATTATTAATTGACGATTCCCTGCCCTCATTTCTTGTATATTTTATATATATATATATATATATATATATATATTCTACTTCCTATTTTCTCTCATTTTTTATTTAATGCTTATTTTTATTCATTTATTTATTTTTAATTCTTCTTATTGTTTTACTTTTGGTAAGCAGCTTCTTTGGTTAATATATTCTGTATCACTAAACTTGTTTCATAGATATTGATCCACGCTTGTCCTTCCCTCTGTACGTAGTTCGAGGATGCTGTTAACTTGATGTACTGTTCCACTAATCGTTATTAGGCTTGTTCTTTAGTGTGATATCATGTTTATGGTATGGTGTCGGTTTAGAGACAAGGTATCCACTCACCTATGTGTGCTGTATTGTCTCAATGTCCTTCTGGGAATTAGTTCTTTGATATGAATACCATTCTGTAGCTGTAAGTTATCACTATCTGTTTACTCTTATGTTGTTACTTGTAAATAATACGTTGGAGGATTCCCAAGTAGTGTTTATATTTTAATGCTGTGGACCCAGCTGGATTGAATGGTACTGTCCAGGTGTCGAAACCATAACGATATCCGCTTGGCCAGCTGAAGACGGGAAAGCACATAAGGTCTGCTCGATTCTGAATTTCTTGTGTTTTCGTCTCAGTATTCTGGGTTCTCCCTTTATTCTTGTAAAGCGGCGTTTGTGGATTCATAATTCGTGGAGATTGCCTTCTCTGGTATGGTTTGGTTTTCTTCAGAGATAACCTAATTAGCAGTGGACATTGCTTAGTTATTGTCTAGTTTTGGGAGGTTCTGCGGCTCTCTCTATAGAGAGAGGGACGTCGACAGACAGATAGATAAACGGACGGACAGGTAGACAAATAGATAAGTAGATAGAAAGATAGATAGAAAGATAGATAGATAGAGAGAGAGAGAGAGAGAGAGAGAGAGACAGACAGACAGACACTTTATTGCCCAGCCGTATGCATGTCTACATGTATGCATAAACGTATGCATAGATACAGATATACAAAGTCTTTCTTCGTGCATATATCTTCAACTTTGTATGTAAGCATCTCTGACTTCTCATATATTCTGTACTTGTGTGCGCACCAGTGTATACGTAAAACGACAAGGACGGTAGGGGGCGCTTCTGTACTAAAGTAGGAGCGCGTGGCAGTGACTTTGTGGAAGGGAGTTTACCAAAGTGTTGATATTGGAGAAGGCAATTTACTTAGAACACCCTTCACATACACCTTTAGATACGCATAGATCCGGACATTTACATAGAAATACCACTGTTATGTCGGTATGTAGTGTCTTTTCTTTCTTGCGTTCTATGTATTTATTTTTGTTCTTGTCTTTTTTGGTTTGTTTGTTTTTCCGTAAGGTTTCATACAAACATGTTGAGTATGTTGTATGTATTTGGGTGTGAGGATGTACTCATATTTACTTAACATATACATACACATATATATATATTTATATTATATATGTATGTATGTAGTATATATATATATATATATATATACATACATGCATACATACATACATACATATATATATATATATATATATATATATATATATA
>NC_068984.1:146552410-146552941 GCF_001194135.2 Octopus bimaculoides | reverse complement strand
TATATATATGTATGTATATATATATATACATATTTACTCACATATACATACACATGTGTACATAATGTAACTTAATGTATGTATGTATGTATGTATGTATGCATGTGTGCCTGCATGTAGAAATATATAGATAGGCATGGCCGAGTTGTTGAGAAGTGCGCATGGCGGTCGTAAGGAACCGGTTTCAATCCTGTTTCAATCCGGTTTCAATCTAGAGCAAAATTATTTCACTATGTGACAGAAGCTTTGTGAAGCTGTGGAAATATGCTTGCTGGACTGTACCTGTAATACAAAGCACCATTACAAACTGTGACCGGATCAGTGACATCTGTGCGCTGCGGCACACATTTGTCAGTGACCAGAACGAAATTTCGAGCCACGACAATTTTGACACCACACTAGAAATAATAAGTATTTAAGTGAACTTAACCATCATTGATCGTTACTGAATGGTTAACTAGTGTCTTCCACACGATCTCAGATGGAAAAACTGGCTATGCAAGTACATCTTCGTTATATATATATATATAT
>NC_068984.1:146548062-146551307 GCF_001194135.2 Octopus bimaculoides | reverse complement strand
ATATATCTAATATATATATATATATATAAGATAGATAGATAGATAGATAGATAGATAGATAGATACATTTCTTTTATTAGCCACACAGGGCTTTGCACAGAGGGGACAAATACAATGTAGAGCTTTGCTTTTGGGGAGGGGGAAGGAGAGAAGAAAAAAAGAGAGTGTCGATCAAAATAGATCGTAGGAAAGAAAAAAAGGGGGAGTTCGATCAAAAGGGATCGGGAAAAAAAGCGAGGTAGATAGACAGATAAACATGCATGCACTACGACTAATTTTATGAATCGAATTTCCTCAGATAAAGCGATCACCGGTAATCTAGTATCACCTGTCAGTGGCGATAAATAAATCGATCTTTTACGTTCTGCTTGACAGTGTCTTTGAATCTCATTTTGTTTCTACCTTGGTTTTGATAGCCGTTGTCTGAACTTTTGGGGAGAAGGATAACATCACCAACTTCGGCAATGCGGCCAATCCAACGGAGGCTTCTCTGCATCAATTGACGGTACAGGGATCGGAGTTTGAGATACGTCGTCACCATTTCATGTTGATGATTGTATTCAGACGTCGCATAACAAAGGCACTGATCCAATCCCTGTGTTCATCAGAGACGTGGTACGAAGAGTATCACAACTCTCTTAAGCACAAAACTTTCTGGAGGCGTTTTTTTCTGTTGCTTGGGTTATGGTCAGACATGTAACTAATGCCATCGTTAAATCCGCTGGTAGCCATGGTCTCGCTGTTGTACGAAGCCTCGGCGTCAAAAATCTCTTCAATAGAATCCAGGCTGGAGATTCTTCTGTTGCTCATTTTAACCAGGTTCCTGAACACTATGGCTGGATGACAGGACGTTGAATTACTCTAAACAGCCCCAACTCCACTCTGCCGGCAATTACCTCTTTATACCGTGAAATCACTCCCATCCTAGTGCAAGGCCCGAACTCTAGGTGGACTTCCTCTCTGAGCTTCTCTCATAGAAATTTTCCGTTCCGGCTTTTCACAACACCCACAAACCAAGATGTCACACCTCCTGGCCTCCAACAAGAGAGAACCGTTATCATACTCTTAATAGCAGCTCCTCTGATTAGTGCTGGGACTGAGTGTTCCCTTAACTCTCGTTTTCGAAACTGACTGGTAAAATCGGTTGGAGTGGATCTATAATACTGTATTGTATTAATACTAATCCACCCGCTCTAAAACGGGTAGGAGTGCATATAAACTTGTAAATATGTATAGATCTAGTTATAAAAATATGGGATGTGTGTGTGTGTGTGTGTGTGTGTGTGTGTGTGTGTGTGTGTGTGTGTGTGTGTGTGTGTGTGTGTGTGTGTGTGTGTGTGTGTGTGTGTGTGTGTGTGTGTGTGTGTGTGTGTGTGTGCATGTGTGTATACATGTATACATATATGTTGGTGGGTACATCTATGTATACGTATATATATTTTATCTATCTTTTATTTGTTTCAGTCGTTAAGCTGCGGCCTTGCTGGAGCACTGCTTTGACGAATTTATACTCGAATGGATCGATCCCAATACTTATGTTTTTTCTAAGCCTAACTTAGAGGTTCGGACACCCCTGCCGAACCGCTATATTACTGGTACGTAAACACACCAACACCGGTTGCAAAACAGGGGTGAGGGACAGACACAGACACAAAGACACACACATACAGATATATACATATATTATACGACGGATTCCTTTGAGATTCCGTCCGCGAAATCCAATCATAAGGCTTTGGTCGGCTTTAGGTTACGTTATAGTAGAAGACACTTGATGCCATGCAGTGGGACAGAACCCAAACCATGTGGTTAGGAGGCAGACTTCTTACCACACAGCCGTATGTTATTTCTCTCTCTCTCTCTCTCTCTCTCTCTCTCTCTCTCTCTCTCTCTCTCTCTCTCTCTCTCTCTCCCTCTCTCTCTTTATATATATACAGACAGACAGAAAGACAGACAGACAAACAGATAGCTATACGTAAATATACATGCGCATGCTTTTGTACTGCTTTCTGACATTTTCGTGTTTGTTTTCTTTCTCTTTCTTTGTCCTCTCAATTTCAGTCTCTCTCTCTCCCTTTCTCTCCCTCTCTCCCTCTCTCCCCTCTCTCTCTCTCTCTTGCTTTCTTTCTCTGTTTTCATTGCTGTTCTGACGTCACAGCAATAGCGTGCTATTTCCGGTGAAAAAAAAGTACAAGCAAACAAAAACAACACATGAAAAAAAAACGAACAAAGAATTCAAAAACAATAAAACATGACTGACATTGCAATTGACGAAAAGAAGAGAGGAATATTTAAAGAGTTATTCACCAATATCAATTGTTTCGCTCAATTTTCGTTGAAATATGCTTTGTATTCTTATATTCTTATATTCTTTCATTCTATGATATCCTGTCTCAAGTATCTCATCAAATACCTTTTCTTTCCTTTTCTCCTTCACTTCATATTCACACCCAGTTTTTCGGATTCCATTTCTCAATAAACGGTGCCGGAATCCACACGTATATACACACACGAGGGCGCTTACACACATATTTGGACACACGCACACGCATACGCATATACATGGACATACACGCGTATATATATATATATCTATATATACACATACACACGCACATAATACTCCTCCCACATTCATACTCTCACACACGCACATGCACATACAGACACGCACGCACACATGCATACACCCACACGTGCGCACACACATACACATGCTTACGCACATTCACAAACACACACGTATATACAAAGACAAACACACATACACACACAGATATATATATATATATATATATATATATATACACACACACACATACACAGAGAAACACATAATACATACAGAGACATTCATAAATTCACATACATACACACATACTGACAAACACGTTCACTTATACATACATACACACGCTTATACACACACACACATATTTATATACGCATTCACATACATACACACTCTCACACACGCATGCACATGCACGCACATTCTCTCGCACACAGATGCATAAACACACACACACACATTCACACAAACGTGCACACACACACACGCTCACACACACACACACGTGCACACACACACACAGAGAGGCTCGGCGCATGCCTGCTTCATCTTGGAAATAAACGTGTAGGCTCGACCTTATACAAAGATATTCATACATACACACTGTAGTTTCACATCCATGAACACACAATGACACACGTACAAACATGTATGTGTGTGTGTGTGTGTACAC
>NC_068984.1:146540742-146547894 GCF_001194135.2 Octopus bimaculoides | reverse complement strand
CGGTGAGGCGGGACATACCCACAAACCTGCAATATAAACACGAAATGCCTTTATACACACCAACCAAGCAACCAAAACACTCACACACTTAAATAAGTCGATGTTGGCATGGCTGAGTATTCCACATCGTGACCGTGACATCCTAGGTTCGAGCCAACTGCAAAAATATGTATGTATATATATATATATATATATATATATGAGTTCAGCAAAAATTTAGATTCAGATGAATATGGTATTTGAGTTGAGGCACCAGAATTTTGTACGGTATTATCCATACAATTTCAAAATAAGGTGATTAGAAACAAAATAAGCAACAAGGATATCCAGAGGTAATACAGTACGATCGTTTCACGCAACTCCATTTAATTGAACAATGCAACCACTACATCAATTTAAATGCAGAGCAATCCTCAACTGCCACAATGACATAGAATTTATTTAAATTAAAACAGATGGACACATTAGTATAATTTTACTTAAAATCTCCTTGGCCCGCCATGTATGACACCTCGAAGATCAAGGGACCCCCGTGTGATATCAGGTGGAAATTAATTGATTTTCCGAACCCGTATATTAATGAAAGTGACCGTTGCAAGATCTGCATCGCGCGAAGACCAAAATTCTTAGAGACTTTAAGAAACCTGGCGCATTAAAAAGCCGTAAAGAAGTGTTTTCTAAGTGTATCCACTTCAAGCGCTACTTGCTAGAAAACTGGATTTCCCCGTTTGCTCGTTAGGCCTCTCCGAGTATATAAAGTTCTTTTTTTCCCCTCTGATTAGGGGGAAATAACCTGTACTCATTAATGATTTTTCGTATTCCTCGAGTTCTGAGCGTTTCCTCACGTCTGTGACGTAGACATTTAAAAATTTTGTATCCATAGAGAGTCTGACGAGCTGTCCACAAGGCTTTGGCTTTGGGGGCGCGAAACCTTGGGTAAGTCTACATAAAATTTGGTTGTAATAATTACTGCTCTATTTGTTACAGTGTGCTTCTTTCTGGTGTGTTTTTTATTAACTGACTATATATATAATTCTTTCTATTATAGGCACAAGGTCAGAAATTTAGGCGGAGGAGCTAGTCGATTACGTCGACTGCAGGGCTCAACTGGTACTTATTTTATCGACCCCGAAAGGATGAAAGGCAAATTCGGCCTCGGCGGAATTTGAACTCAGAACGTAAAGCCGGAAGAAATGCTGTTAAACATGCTAACGATTCTGGTCTTGTGCCAAAATTTGAAACCAATTTTATATGTATGACTATGAAGAAAGGTGAAGAGAGAGAGAGAGAGAGAGAGAGAGAGAGAGAGAGAGAGAGAGAGAGAGAGAGAGAGAGAGAGAGAGAGAGGGAGAGAGAGAGAGAGAGAGAGAGAGAGAGAGAGATGTGGTGGGTCGGAGGAGGGGAGTGTTTATCGTTGTTGATGCTGGCGAAATGACGAAAAGGTCAAGGATGATGCGATTTCTTTGAGGATTCAACCTCAAGAAAACTCACGGGAGTGAAATTAACTAAAGAGAACCCCATCAGCCTCAGTGTTTATCATCTGCACCAGTTTCACCTTTTCTCTTGAACAAGAAAATGTTTACCATGTAACACATATTTCGCTGTTGTTAAATGTCATGAAAATGTGAGACCTATTGTCTTTGATACTATTGTTATTCTTCGCATAGTCTAACCTTCAAAAACCAAATAAATTCACCATCTGTCACAGGCGAATTTAGACCAAAGAAATCCAAAACAGATGGTTAGGGTTAGCATCACATCTTATACGATATGTTATCTGTATTCGCAAGTTCCAGACCACATCCAAAATAATAATAACAATCGTCGCAAATTTTGGTGCAAGGCCTGCGATCTGAGGGGAGGGGCCGTCGATTACATCGACCCCAGAATTTCATTGGTACTTTATTTGATCAAACCCTTAAGGGTGAACATGAAGGTGCGTGGACTAGTGGTTGGAGTGTTACACTCAAGGTCGCAAGATCATGGTTTCGATTCCTTAACTGGGTGGTGCATTGTTCTCTTCAGCAAATCACTTCATTTCACTTTGCTCCAGCTGAAAATAAATTACCCCAAAAGGGTCTGGCATCCTGTGTAGAGGAGATGTTGTAATCACGGTCACTTATAAGACACAGAGACCAACTACCCTGCCCTATAAATCCTAGGAAGGGAGACAATAGTGAAAAGCGATGGCACTAAAGTTTCTGCCAGCTCGTCAAACAACAACAACAACAACAATAATAATAATAATAATAATGAAAATGTCACCTGTTTGACAGACAAACTTCTATTCGCCATCACATTTCAACGACAATCCACCTCTTTTCCCACCTGTGTCCTCTATAACCTTTTTTCTAGAACTACTCCAACGTTCTCTGCTCCTCTTAATATTCTTATTTATATACTAACAACACCCACGTCTTCTTCTCCATCTCCTACACTCACGACCCTTAAATATCATCCCCTAGACCCCTTACACTAAGCATATTTTTACACAGCATTGCCTTCTCTCTCGATTTCCCGTCCTTACATCAACACCTATCATCTTCAAGACTTCAAATTAAACCTTTACCACCAACCAAAAACTAGCTACATCTCTTTTCTATCTTTGAAACTACACGGGGTCTTCACGTCCCCTATCTCGAAGTTCTAAGTTTGTAGACTACTCTTTTTCACCACTTCTCAACCAAGATGGTCTGTGCGTGATATCCTGGTAAAAAATAAATCCTCCAATATTTTTTCATTTGTCTTCAACTTCATAGGGAACACACGCAAATGAAACCCTCCACTCTCCTTCTCGACACACACACATGTATGCATTTATGTATGTATGTATGTATGCATGTATGTATGCATGCGTGTATGTATGTGTAGTGTCTATAATGGGTCATTATCCAGTTATCCAATTTGTGTCCCCATGAAGCGTTGTTATTATTATTATCTATGTCACTGCCTGGAATCGAACTCGGAATCTTGGGGTTAGTAGCCCGCGCTCTTAACCATTACGCCATATGCCCACGAGTATAAGGTGTAGTGGACGAAGCGCCACTTGTCTTAGGAAATCACAAACTCAAAACTTGAAACATTAGCATCTCGACTAATCACCGATATTCACACAAGGAACCAGATATAATTAAACATGACAAAAATATGATAATATTTTAATAATTGGTCTCTGCTAATAAGCAAGCTAAAGTTCAAAAGAAAACCGGGAGCCTGAGACCATCGCCACCCCTCAGCTCTTGAATCAAACCTGTTACACCTTCTGAACTCATTATCCTGTTCTTGCGATTATTGTAAATTAGCGAGTTGGCAGAAATAGTAAGCGCCGCACCGGGTAATCGTCAATCATACAAAGGTAGTGGTGGGGGGCTCTCTGTCGGCTTCGACTTGCGAAATTAACGCATAAATAAGCGCACTTTTAACGTAACACTGATGCGCAATCGGTGTGACACGATGTTAAGAAGCTGAATATTCGAATTATAAGTGCAATCCAGAGTGAGATTGTGAAAGAAAGAGATAGTGTGTGTGTGTGTGAGAGAGAGAGAGAGAGAGAGAGAGAGAGAGAGAGAGAGAGAGATAAGGAAACTGGGGGTATTTTTAAATAGAACCCGAAAAGATGAAAGGGGGAGGAAAGTCTATTACGTTGACCCCTACCCACTCACTTACCAGTAAAAAAAAATCAATTTGAACACAAAGAGGAATGTCTGGTGATCCTCATAAAGATTCACATGACCTCAACGAGATTTATACAGTTTCCCCTTTAAATAAGCAATGCTTTCGTGGACTAAATGCGCCACAGACACCAGATTATCTCTCTTTTGTATGAAAGAATCTTGAACAAATCCCTCGAAATGATATTTCTTACAAGAAATGTGGCTTCACCACTAAACACAACAGCTATAAATTCTTCCTAAAATTGTTCTAATTTCGGTGCAAGACCGATAATTTTGAGGGGAGGGGGCCTAGTCGATTACCTCGTCCCCCAACTGCTCAACTGCTGCTTGTTATCGTCTCCAAAAGGATGAAAGGCAAGTCGACCTCTGCATAATTTGAACACAGCCGGGATAAGACAATTTGTCCGACGCACTTACGACCTGATCACCTGTGTAGTGGAGTAACTTGTATTGACTATACTCTTCCACGGTGAATGCGTGTGGTGTTGTGGTTTGAATGTTGAGCCAATGATCGTTAAGTCAAGGTTTCGATTCTCAGAGCGAGCAACGTGTTGTACCCTTGAGCAAGGTCCTTCACTTCACATTTGCTTCAGTTCCACGCATTTGGAAAGAAGTAATAGCCAAAGCTGGAGGTGCAATGGAGTGCACCTCCCCTTTCTGTTTAAAAAGGGGGGAACGGGTTTTATTCTCAGTCGCTTAAACTTCACAGAAAACAGACTTAGCTCCAGTCTAATCTGCCATTAGCGCCCAAAACAGTCTTTAAATCCATTTTCGCAGGTTCGTGACTTCGTAACAAATCGTTATTACTTTTTATTATCAAACTCAAAGTAATTAAGTAAATTAACAGAAATTAAAATTATTTAAGGAAAGGAATAGTTTTCGGCAACTGGCTAAAAGGCGGCGCGCTTGTACAATCATTAGCTCGTCGGATAAAAAGCTTAGCGGCATTTCCTCCGGCTCTTTGGGTCGATTTTGCTTTTCATCGCTTCGCTGCAAGTAAAATCAAGTAGCGATCAGCTTCTGGTGTGAATGGAATCGACATTCCTTTCGCCTCAAAATCGCTGACCTTTGAACCCTGCAACGGACCAGCGTCTCATTCAGGAGGGGAGGGGGATATTGTGATCTCGGTCACTTGTTGCCATGGAAACCGGGTGACCGGCCTTGTGAGTCCTAGGGCTTGACGCCTCCGTTCTCTGACACCTCCCCCCCCCCACTCACACACACAGTTATGTAAGACCGTGAGCGTGAAATAAGGCTGTTGTTCTAGTTTGACGCTTTGCCTTTTGGCGTTATTAAACGCTTCGTTTAACACTAAAATACCTTCGAAACTGTCACTCGGTTTTGTACGCTTTGCCTTTCCCAGCATCAAACACAAAAATAGCTGCATAGTTTCTTGTATGAAAAAAAGAGCAAAGATTGAAATAAAATATTGTCTGTACGATAGAGAAGCGAACTTGGTGGTGTGGCTCTGATACTGATCGAATCAAAAACTCTGTCCAATTCTATGAATATACCAGACTTTCTTTTTGGGGTGGTAAATGAGCCAAAATATCTAATTTGGCAAGTCGAATGAACTTTCCAACTACATCAAAGACGAGATGTTGGCAAAGTCATCTGCAGAGAAGCCTGAAATAAATTCCTGAACATGGGGAGAGAAGGGGAAAGAATTGAGGGCGGGAGAATCAGAGGTAAGAGAGTGGGGCACAATGAGTAATGTTTACTGACTTTTGTTTTGTTTCATTTTGAGAAAGAAAATGCTTTTCACAAATGTTCGATGCTTTGCAAAACTATATCAATGAGGCAAGTGACCGTTTCTGAATGCATTCAAAATACTATAGCATATTCAGAACGCTATTTCAGGAAATTATCTCCGTTCTCTTTGAGTACACTAAAGACAACTTTAGGTGGGGCAAAATTAGTAAGACAAAATAATGTAAATTTGTCTATTCAATTCTCCAGAATTATATTTGAAAAAGGACTCATACACATCAATGTCCATCCTTAGACATCAGAGTGATCATAAATGCAACAAAAATTTTAAGGGTCTCGGTCAAATGAAAGAGGATCATGGAAAAATGGCGCTTAATATGAAGTCAACAAAACTCGACTAAATCTAAAACTTAATATAAAAAATTCCCTATAGCTTCTGGGCGATTCGCTCGGGTGGCTCCCTTCTTGGTATACTTACACACCATGCAGAGAAAAAAATTATCAAAATTACCCGTTACTCATTCTGCCCCACTTTGAACCTTTTTTTTATTTGAAAATTATCAAATTAGACATTAACGTGGGGGAAAATTTATTTGGAATCCAACAGAAAAAAGAATGTTGATTGTTAAACAACAAAATTTATCCAGATATTTTATTATTCACTTCAATTATAATAGGATCAAATTTGAGAAAAAATTTCTTGGAATCAAAGTAAATGTCCCCTGACTGTCTCACACTCTCTCAACTTCAACAGCAACAACTATGCTGGCCAATTCTTACTCCTAGAAATGATCAACAATACAAAAGGATGAGGCAATACTTGCAGTGCAATGACTTCGAACAGGTAAGGAAGAAATAACGAGAAATCAGAAATTACGCATTTCGCCCCACTTACCCCATTTGGCTCCGCTTCATACAGATCTATGCATCATGTGTGTGTGTGTGTGTGTACGACGGGCTTACACAGTTTCCAGTGACGAGATTCATTCACAAGGTATTGGTAGGCCTAGGTTTATAATAAAAGACAGCCAGTGTATTACGGCGCAAAGTGGAACTGAACCCGAAACCACGAGGATGCAAAACGAGTTCCTTAACCACACAACCAGGCCCTCGCCTGTATGAATATGCGTTTCCCGGTGTCTCTTTATATCTAGAACAGTGTATAAATCCCTACAGACTTATTAAACGGGGCTTTTGTGTATGATGAAGACAACAGAGAGAAGGTTTTTTGTTGCTGGTGTTGTTGTTGTTCATGAGGTTGGTGGGGGAGCAGACGGGATGGGAGGAGGAGAAGGAGGATGCTTTTGTGGGGATCGGGGTGGAGGGTGTTGCTTTGTTATTTTCCAACATCTCTTCTGAGACAGGTGAAGCACGACCACATATTTATCTTAAGCCAGATTAAATTCTTACCTTTAAACTGAACATACCGCCATATTGGACTTCAAGTCTATCTCATCCCCCACGCGAACCTACACACACACACACACATACACACACACAAGTATATATTTATAAGTATACATATGTGTATATATACATATATAAATGTATACATTCATAAGTATATATACTTGCTTATATACATATATACATGTTTACAAATATATACATATCACATATGCATACACACATACGCTCGCTGCAACAGCTCGATCATTTACACCTCTCGTAACAACAAGTCATGTGACTATTATTTCGGTATGAATGTGTGTGTGTGTGTGTGTGTGTGTGTGTGTGTGTGTGTGTGTGTGTGTGTGTGTGTGTGTGT
>NC_068984.1:146533965-146539398 GCF_001194135.2 Octopus bimaculoides | reverse complement strand
ACGTACTCGCCTTTATATATTTGATTTTCTTTATATATTTGATTCTCTATATTTAATACTCAATATTTCATATATTCAATAAGACATTCAACACTTCATTTCATTTTTCATTTTACCATTTATATTATATCGTATATTCCATATTCTATATCCCACATTAATTTTATAAGAATATAAATAAAACATAAAAAACAGACAGAGTTGGAACTCTTTTTAATAATATATATATATATATATATATACGACAGGTTTCTGCCAGTTTCCGTCTACCAAATCCACTCACAAGGCTTTGGTCGGCCCGAGGCTACAGTAGAAGACACTTGCCCAACGTGCCACGTAGTGGGACTGAACCCGGAACTATGTGGTTCGTAAGCAAGGTACTTAGCACACAGCCACTCCTATATAATGTTTCCTTTGACTATATTACATGTAGCTTTGTTTATCGCTGATTCATTCACCGCTGATCCGGCCTAATATGGTACAGTGATCAGTCAAAGCTTCTGCTTAAACAGCAAATGCTTTCCCCATCGATCACTCAGAAGGATCGGTGACCCAGAATGTACTGATTATTGCTGTGATCACATGACCGTGCTGCGAGGTTGCGTATTTGCTTTTATACGGATTTATGTACTCGAACCCATGAATGTGGGACAAATGAGCACAAAAAAAAACAGGCGCCTGATCCTAACAAACGGCGAAAATAAACGGCAGAAATGGATAGAAGTGATCAAAAAAAATACGTGGAAGCTTCGCTGCAGTGGGCCACGAATTTGGTGTCAAAATATCCATCATTCGTTCCATTTACAAAATGCATGGAGAAGATTCATTTATTACTGTCTTTTTATCAAATCCCAATGGAAAACGACGATCGCGGTACCAGTTTATATTCATACTGCGTTAATACTCTTTCATTTCCTTTCTATTTCACTGATTCTATTTTTTTAATATTCGTCAATTGGTCGACTATTTAACTAGTTAACTATTAAATTGTTTGAATAATCATTTGGTTTTATTCAATCAGTTATTTTTATAAAAATTCCTTTCGTCACCATTCCCGACCTCTTCAATGACTTGCCCCTCCATTTCATTATTCCTTTAATTCATATTTCCCTATAAACCCGTGTGTAAATATTGAAGTTACTGAACGCCAACAAGATACGAAGAACAGGGTTTATATCAGTCTCCAGAACAAACATTAGAAAGGAAATTCGACGAAATGCAACAAAGATAAGAAGAAATAAATTATACAGGCGATAAGAAGAAATAAATTATATCTAAAATGGATGACGAAATAGAATCACCTCAAAGCAGATCTTCAAAAATCTAAGAACGCTCTTTGGCACTCGACAAACGTCAGAAATTCTTTTTCTGGTATTAGGCGAGGAGAGAAGAGAATACGGACCAAGTTGTTAAAGATTTGGCGAAAGATTAAAATGTAATATTAACACAGGCGATAACAGCCGATTTCAACGCCTTGGACTGAAAAAATGAAACAGCGAAAAACATTAAAAAAAAAAAAATTAAAATAAATAAATAATAATAATAATAATAATAATAATAATAATAATAATAATAATAATAATAATAACAACAACAACAACAACAACGTTAATAGTCACTTTACAAACTACAGGAATAACCAACAGGTTCTTTGAAACTAGAAAAATTTAAGAGAAAGAAACTACAATAACATTTACATAAAGGAAAATCTAACGGTCTTACATTTCAAAAAACAACATCTCAGTGATTAATTATTGGTTGTACGAGGGTGAATCAACAAATGAAAGATAGGCAGACGATAAATAGAAAATACGGAAGATTTAATGAGACTTCAATTAGGAATCCTGCTAATCAGTTGATATGAATATTGTATTATGTTATACCGCCGAGGCAGCGAACTTGTAGGATCGTTAGCGCATCGGTTAAAAATGTTTAGCGGCATTTCTTTCGGCTCTTTATGTTCTGAGTTCAAATTCCGCAGAGGTCGACTTGACTTTTCCTCTTTCCGAGATCAATAAAATAAAGTACCAGTCAAGTACTGGGTCGATGTAATTGACTAACCTCCCTCCCCTCAAAATTTCAGGCCTTGTACATATAGTAGAAGGAATATTTATATTAATAGCGGGACCCGGAAATATTTCACGGAATTATTAGAAAACCTATCGGACTATCATCTCTTCGGCCCCACGAAAGAGGGTTTGAGAGGCAAACACTATTCCAGTGACGAGGAAGTGAAAACTATAGTGAAGAAGTGGCTCAAAGAACAGTCAAAATAATTTTACAGGGCAGGGACACATGCTCTCATTCGAAGGTGAAACATTGCTATTGAGAGAAACAGTGACTATGTTGAGAAGTAAGGATGTGATCCACAGAGGACCAGCTTCATTTTGATGTATGATACATGTTCCTGTGTTGGTAATTATACCTGTCCTAAACAAAATGGCATTACTTTTTGACTCACCCTCGTACATAGGATGAACCAGAACATGGAGATGAAAAGAGATATATCACTAACAGTTAATATAATGACTAGTTACTACCAAGAATTAATACTTAGGCCATATATCCATTAATCTAAACCTCCACAGACCATACAAATACATCCCTCAGTTATGCTACCATTGAAATGCAAATACGTTTTGAAATAGACTGAACAGCGAACTATACAGCGTAACTGACTGCCTCTAATCCAAGAAACTAGCTTTAGATAATTAAACATATTATAGCTCTACTAACTACAGTAATCATATTATTGATATTACGAGTTTCCATTGAAATAAACTGCAGCTACATAATAGACAGAAGATGGGATATCAGTACTGCATATCACCCATCAACCCTTCTGAGGGACAGAAATACACAACAAACTTAGGTGGACCCAACGAGTTAATCTAATTAACTTCAGGCTTTTAAAAGTTATCCGTGCTATAAAAAGATGTATTGAATTCCCTGATGTGAATGTAAAAACATTTTTTGTGTTTCTCCTTCTGTAGCTACGTCTAAATTAGGAGATTCTAGCAAGAGAAATACAAGTACAAAGGAATGAAATGCCACTGAAAGACTCCAGAAAATGGCAATAAGAACTGGAAGAGTATTAAAATAGTTCTACAATCACAGACTTCTGACATCCTAACAACGAAGAAGCTAAGGGCAACGCCGCCTTCTGCGTTCCTGGGCAATAAATTACCAAATTATTTTGGTAGAATATTTAAGATCAGCGCCGATGCATACCAGGATAAAACAATATAATGAGATGCGATAATGCACGTGCTCGTAACAGAAGATGCAGCTGTGAGAGTAAGGAGCTCTCTTTGCAACCAGGTCGTTTCGGTTTCAGTCCCACTCTGCGGCACCACAGATAAGTGTCTTCTATTATATCCCCGGGTCGATCAATATATTAGACGGAAACACCGTGGAAGCCCAGCGCGCGCGCGTATCTTTATGCGCGTCTTTGTCCCTACTGAAACCACTTGACGACCAATGCTGGTTTGATTACGTCCCCGGCAACAAAGATCAATAGAATATGTACCAGGCTTACAAAATAAGTCCTGATGTCAGTTTGCTCGACTAAAAACTCTTCAAATCAGTACTCCAGCATGGCCGCAGTCCAATGACTGAAACAAGTAAAAGGTACAAACTTGAAGAAACATGTGTATTTTCGACCTGTTGCTTGTTTCAGTCATTGGATTGCGACCATGCTGTCCACTCCCTTCAAACAAATCGACCCAGAACATTTTTTTTTTAAATCTGGCACACGATCTCTTTTGCCGAACCGCTAAGTTAAGGAGACATAAACAAACCTGTACTGGCTGTCAAATGGTAGCGGGGGAGTAAACGCAAACGCAAAGACATACATTTGTGATGGGTGGTGATGTACGACGGGCTTCTTTCAGTTTCCGTCTAACAAATCCACTCACAAACAAGGCTAGAGTAGAAAACACTCGCGCAAGGTGAGCGCAGTGGAACTGAACTCAAGACCACATGGCTGGGAAGAAAGCTTCTTAATCACACAGCCACGCCTACACCAGCTACGCTTGATATTAACACAACAGATACAGCAGTAGAAAATTAAATAAGGTTCACACACAATAATGATAGTTTGAAATTTGGGCAGAAGGGGCAGTAGTTTTTTAGGGGAGGTGTAAGTCGATTACATTGACTGAAAGCGGAGGAGCAAGCACTCCCAAAAATTCCTTGTTCTTGTCTCCCCAAGAGAACTGAACCAAACCTAAACCCGAGCAATTTAACTGGTCTGTCCATCCAATGCCCTTCAACGCTGTTGAATGGCGTGGATCTTATACTTGAAAAAAAATATCACGAAAAAGATCCAACACGTTAAAGCTTATAGTGACAATTATTTGAGCTGCAGACGCCTCGGCCTGAAGATGTTTGAAGCCATTCATCTGAGAACAATCAAGGCAAAACGGTGAGAGTCTGCAGGCAGAATTTAATGAAATCTTCTTTCACCCAAATGCGTTTGGATACACATGGAAATGCACGTACAATATGTCGTGAATACGCAGACATAGCTGTATAGGGAAGAAGCTCGTTTTACAATCATGTCGTTTCAAGTTCAGTCACACTACGCAACACCTTGGGCAAGTTTCTACTATGACTCTGAGCCAATCAATACCTTGTGAGGGAATTTGATAAACGGAAATTGTATGGAAGCCCCATATATATATATATATATACATATACATACATACATACACATGCAGACACATAGGCACACACATATGTATATATTCGTCTATGTGTGTCTATATTTGTCACACACACACACACACCACTTGACAAGTGGTGTTGGTTTGTTTTTGTCCTCATAACTTAGCGGTTCACGTAAGAGAGAGACCAACAAATTTAGTACAAGACTTAAAAGGAACAGGAGCACTGGGGTTGATTTCTTCGATTAAAACCCTTTAAGGCGGTGCCCCAGCATGGCCGCAATACACAGTAATGTATGGTTGTTGATTCGTTTGAGTTCATACACCCTTTGACGGGTTTTGTTTTGCATCCCAAGGTGTGTCCTTGCTGTTCTGTAGTTCGTGATACATGATGGAGACGCTGGGTTTCGTTCATAGAGCGTCTCTTCTCAGTAGGTGACATGCTAGTATTTCCTGTCGTCTGCCGTTTATGAAATCTGACGATGGTGTCTCTCTGTTGAATGGCAACAGAAGCAGGATTCTGTTGACAGATTTGGAGAAATTGAATAAGCATAAATGGTGTACATATCGGTGGAATGTTGTCAAAGTTACTCGATATGCATATTATATGACTGTGTGTATATATGTACATGTATGTATATGAATAGGACAACGAGACCGGCGATGCATAACAACATACGATAGTCTGGTCGACACAGTGATCCAGTAATACACACACACACATATATATATATATATATATATATGTATATATATATATATATAT
>NC_068984.1:146532031-146532684 GCF_001194135.2 Octopus bimaculoides | reverse complement strand
TGTGTGTGTGTGTGTGTGTGTGTGTGTGTGTGTGTGTGTGTGTGTGTGTGTGTGTGTGTGTGTGTGTGTGTATGTAAGATGTTATGCAGGATTTATGAAATACGGTGATAAATAAAATACAGCACAAAATGTCTATAAAAATAATTATTGTTTGTGAAGAGATGAGAAAAAATTCGGAAAGATGAAGAATGAAGAAAAAGAGGAAAAGAAAAAGAAACTCGGAGAAAAGAAAGAAACAGGTGAGAGCGAAGGTTAACACTGTGTGTCAAGACATTATGTATCGTTGTTTGTAATTAGAAGAGGAGAAGTAGGTTCTCCCCCTTGTTCCGTCCCTCTCCTATCGCAGGAGATAGAAGAAGGAGAAGGGGGATATTGTTACAAGAGGATGTATTGGAAATAGAAAGAATAAGAAGAAATGATGCAGAATTCAATGGTTTGTCTTAGAAGTCTTTGTTTTATCTGTTTTTGCTAATGTATTAACGATATACGGGAAACATATTTTATTCCTTCATTATCATTTAAACCATTTCCAAGAGAATGTTCATGTTGGAAGTGACATAGCATGATAAAATGGACATACAAACACACACACACACACACACCTTCATACACACACACACACACATACATACATACATACATATATATATATA
>NC_068984.1:146530006-146531985 GCF_001194135.2 Octopus bimaculoides | reverse complement strand
GATCACCACTTTTGACCCAAATCATGCAAAAGTCTAGTGGGGTTCATAACGCCTACTCGAGTTTTTACCAAACTTGGTGTGCTGACTCAATGCAATGCAGAAATGGTATATCTGAAATTGCAGCTTTCTAGTTGAAGTACTTTCGGAGTTATGGGCTTTTAAAACTATAATCACTAGGTGGCACAAAATTCACACTTCAGGATATCCGCTGCCTAAAGGAACAGGTCTTATTTTCCCATGTCAGTCTTGAAATTGCACAAGATTCTTCGTCCAGATTTTCTTTTGTTTCTTTGAGTGACACAAACACTTCTCTTATGAGACATTATTTTAGACACTCTAATTGGATAAGCCTACTACTCCAAAAAGAACAGTTAATATAGTCAGAGTTTTTAGCGTCACAGAAATAAAAAGAATAGGAAGGGTATATTTCCTAAAGTAGGGCCTAAGTGGTAACAAATTACAAACTCTTTAACTCCTAAACTACTTAAACTTAAAGAATGAAATTTGAGATATACTGCTTCTGCATTGTATTAAGTCAGCACACCAAGTTTGGTAAAAAAAAATTGAGTAGGCACTATGAACCTCCACTAGAATTTTGCATGATTAGGCAAAATAATGGCTGTGTGGTAAATAGCTTGCTTACCAGCCACATGGTTCCGGGTTCAGTCCCACTGCGAGGCACCTTGGGCAAGTGTCTTCTACTATAGCATCAGGCCAACCAAAGACTTGTGTTTGCGGTGTAATATTCTCACTTTCAAGTTTATCTCTCTCGATTTTCTATAGAATTCCGAGCCCTCACCGCAGACCAACGCTATCACTTGATTGTTCTCATAAACACGAGCAGCACGGTTGTGGCTTCTCAGTCTTTCTAGAGCCTTGCACTGTTTTGCACAGATGTGACAACGATAGGCACTTCTTGCAGTAGGTATTCAAAGAGCTTGCCCACCCACACTAAAACATGCCTTCATTCCATTATAGAATTTTTCATTGAGTGTTTTGCCATTTTCGGCCACCGTCAGCCATAATATACAACGCGTAATTGTGATGTTGAAAGCCAAGAACTGCCTCTGCCTGAAGCTACTGTTTATAGCAGGTCGAACAACTACGTAGAAGGTCATTCGCTGACACATCATATCCCAATAATGCCTTCTACACTGTACAGAACTATACAATTTTCTTGTATACTTCAATATAAATTCTGCAGGGAGAGTATGTTATTGGTGAAGTCGCGAATGGCGACGAAAGGACTAATCGAAGATTAATCAAACTATCGATTAGTTAATTGAGCAATAATGATAAAGTTAAACAGAACCAGCGTGTGTGTGTGTGTGTTTATTATTGGCATAATGTTTAAATAAACGATAAAGTGTTATTGCCATTTAAGTGTGGCTGACCCCTGGCAAAATACTACACTTTATCGTGCAGTTACTGTTAATACTTCATTTAGAGAATTAACATTGCTTGTTTAAATAAACCTTAAGAATCTACTTGGATGCCGTCTGAATCAATGACGAAGAGTTTGGGATCATGTTCTTCTCGTTTTCTGACATTCCACACCAAATCGACTCCAACTCCACCTTCGTCTTCATCGCCACCATTTTCCTCATGCCCAGCTTCCAACTCTACAACTCCGTCCCCCCACGCGTCTCCGCCGTCCCATCATCCTTTTCTTCAATATCTTCTATCTCTACCCCATTGCACTGTGTCATAACACCACCATCACCCTTGATACCCGTTTTCTATCAAATCTGGTGTCCATCATATTTCCGCACTCTCCAACTCCCAGCATCATTACCCGTAAGTACCCTACTTACCCCTATCACGCACCCCACAACCACCCCACAGCCGACAACCACAGGAGTGACATTACCCAAGACTAACACACTACCACCACCCGACATCAGCACCACGGGTATTCACCCATGCTTTCCAACAACAACATTAATATACGACCATCCCACACAACCACCCCTACCACC
>NC_068984.1:146527637-146529062 GCF_001194135.2 Octopus bimaculoides | reverse complement strand
TTTTTTTTTTTTTTTTTTTTGTTACTTTCTGGGTTCAAATGCCGCTTACGGTCAACTTTGCCCTAATATCTTTACGAGATCAATAAGGTAAAGTACCAATCAAGTGATGGAATCGATGGAATCGGCTGACCGTAACCTCTGCTTCAAGTTTCAGGCCTTAAGCCTATGTCACAAACAATTGGCGCAACAACCACCACCGCCGCTCCTACCACACCCATCACTTCAGATACGAGTTTTAAACCATTCGAGAATCGTTACAATCCTTCTCTATATTTCCTAAGCTGTCTTCTATTTTCTTTCTCTTATTTGTCTCTGTCTTTCCTTCATTCCTCTCTTCCTTCCCCCCTTCCTTCTTTCCTTTCTTCCTGTCTTTTTTTTCATTTCTTCCTTTTCTCCATTTCTTTCAAATTTGATTTCTTTCGCCTTTTGTTTGTTTCAGTCGCTGGATTGTGGTCATGCTGGAGCAGCACCTTCAAGTGTTTCGTCGGGGAGATCGAGTCCAATACTTCAGCCACATGCACATGCGTACATGCGAGCGAGCGCGCACACACACAGATATATTATATATAGACACATGCATGCATGCATACATACATATATAAGTGTCGAAGTGCATCCCTTGACCAAGTTTGCATACATGAGGCTGATAACATCATAAGATTTGGAAGGCAGCTCCTTGAGCAACACTCTTTGTCTGAAAACCTAGAATACATCCCGAAAGAGATCGCACGACTCTACCGCAACGCATCGTCAGATGAAAGGGTGAGCCTGGATGAGCAGAAGACTATGCATGGATATGTGAGTAGAAAGCTCCGAGCTGATAGTAACATTGGTCATCAAAGCAGTTTATCGTGGACGAATAGCCGTATTACTACCTCCCACATTGAAGGATGTGTGTTTGCAATCCAGGCAAAAGAAATATCAACCAAGTACCTGATGCACAAAAGGGATAGAGATGTAGGAAAAGCAGTAAAATGTGACAAGCGATGCAGACTTTGTGGAGTTCACACTGAAGATATCACATCATTCGCAATTGTCCGAAAATGTCATCACGGTTTTATCTACCGATGAGACATGACGTTGTATCAAGGACACCATATAATGAAATCTGTCGGAAGGCTTATCCCGAGGACAAAGAATTAAAAACCCACAAGCATCTCGACTTGCTAAAAAACGTACAAAGCAACAAAATCCTGAAATCACACACAGCCATTTTAACTGTTTCGTAGCACTTGGTGCTATTTTACCAGACGATACTTTACCAGACGATACTTTACCAGACGATACTTTACCAGACGATACTTTAGCAGACGATACTTTAGCAGACGATACTTTAGCAGACGATACTTTACCAGACGATACTTTACCAGACGATACTTTACCAGACGATACTTTACCAGACGATACTTTACCAGACGATACTTT
>NC_068984.1:146525792-146527460 GCF_001194135.2 Octopus bimaculoides | reverse complement strand
CAGACGATACTTTACCAGACGATACTTTACCAGACGATACTTTACCAGACGATACTTTACCAGACGATACTTTACCAGACGATACTTTACCAGACGATACTTTACCAGACGATACTTTTGCAGACGATACTTTAGCAGACGATACTTTAGCCTTTCTTCAATGACTTTCATTACGAAAAGTCTATTTATTTTTTATTCTTTAAAGCCTCTTCAACCTCGCTTCATTTACATTCTTTCATTTACATCTATTTCCTATGTATGTATGTGTGTATGTATGTATGTATGTATGTATGTATGTGTGTATGTATGTGTGTATGTGTGTATGTATGTATGTATGTGTGTATGTATTCTTAACATTCTTTCTTTCTTCAGATCCGTCCACCCGCCACTTTGCCTCTGTCTCTTCGTCTTTTGCCTTCATTTATTTCTTTTCGTATCCCTTCACTTTTTTTGTCCTTCTTTATAATCTTCATTTCTTCGCACCTTCACCACCCACACTTTTCTCTTCTCATTCATTGTCTTGCTTTATGCCTCCCCTTCTTTGTAGAGTGTTACTTTCTCTCATCACATTTTATAACGCTTATTGCCAGTTTATATTTTTTAGCATAATATGTATTGGGCTGTCAGATAAATTCGTTTTTTTTTAATTGTCTTTTCCATTTATTTTAATCCTTTCCAATGTAATTTGAATTAACTCGAAAAATATTTTCATCGTGGTGGGGTTTTTTCTGGGTTGGAGTTGCAGCTCTGTTCTGCTTTTGCAACTTTTGTTTATCGTTTTTGAAATTTGAATAAATTTCTATTTTCAGACACATGCCGATTGGAGTGCCAAGTTTCTGGAATGGAATGATTTTATCTGACAACTGAATATCTCTGGAGGACTGAGTACAATAACCAGATCGTAAATGTACATGAGAAGAGATCGCATCTCCGTGGTCGCTCAAATCACACCCTACTTTCTGAAAACCGGAAGGACACTTTTTAAGATTATACACGTGGTGTTCCCTGGTGAGAATTGTACACATTAAATATTTACTTTTTCTTACACATTACAAAGGCCATATATCGCCATGTTGTTGGAGTCATATACAGCACCATTTCATCCTTATTTAAAATCGTCAGCACTACATAACCTGAATTTGGGTGTTGCCTTGACACACTTGGAAATCTTTTGACCAGGAGTCAACTTGACCAGAACTGATTTGAGGCTAAGTAAGAATCGTAAAACTAGACAGCTGACGGTTTTGATTCTTAATAACGATTTCTTACATAAACTGGAAATCAAGGCAGTAAGCTTCTGGTGAGGCCATGAATCGGTTTTCTCGAACCACGAATGATAAAAGGCAAAGTCAACTTTGGAGGAATTTGTCACTCCTCATCTTGTAAAAGTATCATAGATCGATAAAAATATTGAGTAGCTTTCAGTTTAAAATTATGTTGTTTTTATTACAAGTCGATATAAATGCATCCATTAATATATAAATGTGTGGGTGGGTGTATTCATGTATTGAAAGCTAGTATTGGTTTATGAAACATGTGTAAAGATTATATAATTTATCATGTTAAAAGTTTTAAAAATCTGTAACCGAATCTCCAGTTTAATTCTGCTCGTGTGTAGATATATATATGTATATGTATATATATATATATATATATATATATATATAT
>NC_068984.1:146519768-146524951 GCF_001194135.2 Octopus bimaculoides | reverse complement strand
AAGTTTGGCACCAAACCACAGCTTTTGGGAAGGAAGAGTGCAGACGTCTGCAGATCTGTGGCTTCCTTCCAATCTTAAGAACTCCTCGGTGGTGATGATGATGATGATGATGATGATGATGATGATGATGATGATGATGATGATGATGATGATGATGATGATGCTGTTATTCATCAACTCATCGCCCTTGTCATTATTGTTGTTGTTGATGACGATGATGATGATGATGATGATGACGACGACTACGACGATGATGATGATGTTGATGATGATTACGACGACGGTGACAATGACAAGAGGTGTGTGCGTGTGTTGTAGTAGTAGTAGCAGTAGTACTTGTTGTTGTTGTTGTTCCAAGAATTGAACTACTATCGTTGTTCCTGTTGTTATTGTTGTTGTTGTGGTTATTGTTGTTGTTCTTCTTCTTCCAGTTTTTAGTTAGGGGTGGGTGGGGGAGAAACTTGTTTATGAAGTCTTGATTGTTGTTGTTTTTTAATTTACATTCTTTGTTTTTCTTTTTTCTGGATTTCGGTTTTTTTGGTTTCTTTTCCTATTTTTGTATTCTTTTTCATTTCCAATGCCTTCCATTGCCATCTACTGCGGATCTTTCTCCCGTCTTAAATTCCACGGTGCCATACACTCAAAATGTTATTCCCCAATTCTCTTCCTCCTCCATTCACAACCTTTAGTCTCCTCTCTGAATGAACTAAAACAGTGATGAGAAATAATGAGAAATGAGGGCGAGGTAAGGGAATGGAGGTGGGCCGGAGAAGGGGGTTGGAGAAGGGCTGCCCTCACCCCGAATGCCTAATCTGTTTGTATTAGAGTGGAAGAAGGTGATGTGGGAGCAGGGCGTGGGCAGTCATTCCACTCTTCTCCATTCTGCCATTCCAGCTAAAAGGACACACATTCCGTTATTCATTTGTACCTGTTTTTTCAAAAAGGTTAGGAATAGCAGAGATTAGGCCAAGTAGAAAAAGACCGACTTTTAAAGCAATGTGCACACCCTCACACACACACGCGGACACATACATGCACACACGCACACATATGTATACACAGACACACATATAGACGTATACACATAGACACACACATATACATACACAGACATATACTTACACATACATAGACACACATATACACTCACATGTACACATATACACAGGCATACTGACGTACATATGCATATACATACGCATATGTGTACGTGCATGCATGTTAGTAGAAGCCTGCATTTACAAATACACACACACACACACACACACACACACACACACACACACACATACTGAAAGAATGGCAATAAAATTAGAAGTACACAACAAGAAGAACAACAGCAATGCAAAGAACACAGTCTTTTGCCCAGATGCTGATTGCTGCCTTTGTTCAGAATGTCTGCCTGACATTTTAATAAATGACTCCTAGTTCTTCCCTCTCGAAAATGGAAATGGAATCCCAGATTTATTTCAGTCAACAGAAATAAACTGCTACGCAAGCCAACTAACCCAACCAAATCTAGACAACCTCCAACCAACAAACGGTTAGAAAGCAAGACAACCCCCAACCCGACTATACAAACCGACAAAAGGGGGCCTCGATGCGACGAAGTAACAACTTTTACTTCTCTAATCGTCTGCTTTTCTTTCTTGTTGTTTTTTTTTCGCATTTGCCCGAGTAAGTCCCAGCGGATATCACTGTGTCAAGTCCTAGGACTAATAAGGCGGTCACCCAGGTTTCAATCGTGTGTAAGTGGTTGAGATCACAACATTGCCCTGGAACGGGACCCCAGTCCGTTGCAGGGATGCACATTTACAGCTGACTGGACTGGAGCAACATGAAGCGAAGTGTTTTTGTTTTTTTTTTGGTGGTGGGGGTCAAGAAAAATAATGCACCGCCTGGTCCAGGAATCGAAACTGATCTCGCAACCGTGAATGCAGCACCATAACCACTAAGCCAAGCGTCGTCACATTTGACCGTGACAACTGTATATTATACCACCGACTAAAGACAATCGAATATAAAGGACTTGGTTGCCGAGGTCCTTGAAAAGGAGTGGCATACCACCTCCTTCCCTACTGAAGTCGACTGCGGTTGCTTTTCAACTTGACCGGTGCGCTGTTTCCTGCAGAAGATTGTTCTGGAAGCCAGACAACTGAAGCAGGCCACCAAGGAGATAAGGTATGGCAGCTGAAACTAGCTGAAGGAGACTGTGATTGACAAGACACCTCAGATGGAACCCTTCCACAGCCGAGTGCTGATTCACGCTGAGGGGAAGCGTGGAGGATGAAAGTTGAAACACTTATGACCCTGTTGACCATACGGAAGGGTTTCCAGCATTGCGATGGATTCAGAAGAGCTTGCGAAAAACTGCAGTTTCTTCATAAGGCAACGCATCTCTTTTGCTCACCTTCGTCATATACATAAAAATGTCTCCAGTCTCCATATCACCCGATTTCCGTCAATAGTGAAGAAAAATTAAACCCACCGTGACACAAAGAAAACTATTTAAAAGCCCTCAACTGTCCAATGATCCATAAATAAATTAAATTGAGAAAATTTATGGAAAAAAATCTGAGATTCATAAATGACGAGTGAGTAACTTGTTGCCGGACGCTGAATGTCATCCAGAAACGTAAAAAAGTCCGTCATGGCCCACTGCATTTGAAGATTTCATTTGTCATCCAGTTCTAACAACTGTGTGCGTGTGTGTGTGTTTATAATTGGTACAATGACCCTCACAAGATATGCATACTCACATACGCGCACGCACGCACACATCTGTGTGTGTGTATGTATATACATTTAGCATTTCAATCGGCCATACTCAGTCCAAATATTCTACCTGTTTTTTGTTCAAACTGGCAAGATTTGGCCTCTCATACTTACCTGCAATGTCGTTCACAAAGTAAACAATCACATCATCAAAATTTCAGAGTTACGAGATAATCTATGATTAATACAAAACAAAGTCTTTAATAACAGAGTAATCAGAACGCTAAAGGGACGTGTGTGTGTCTGTCTGTCTATTTATACACAAAGAGAGATGAGGGTAAGACAATTGCCCGTGATTCGACACAATGGGACCGCATAGTTTCAAAGCGAACTTCTTAGTCACAGGGGAGCGTCTGATCGGTCGCTTAAACTGCCAGAAATAGTAGTGAAATCTACCTGAAATCACACCCTATTGTCCGGGCGGGGGGGGGAGAAATGTAGTAGATAATTTGGTCCAGGAAGTACTGATCCTGAGAATAGAGCAGAATGGAATGGAATATAATATTCGAGAGTAGAATACCTTTAATCATGTGTCTGCTCGATCAGGGCTGACCTGGAATTGAACGACGACAACAACAACAACGACGACGACTATTTTTGAGGTTTTGAGTCTGATTGAGATGGCAGAGTTGAAACGTGCAAGAACAGAATTCATTCTACAATTTCGCGCGTGGACTAGTGCTTAAGAAGTTGTGCGTATATTCGTCTGATCGTGGTTTCCATTCCCAGATGAGGAAGTGAATCGTGTTCTTAAGCAAGACACTTTATTTCACGTTGCTCGGCTGTAAATGTGTCTCAGTAATAGATTGAGAAATCAACTCTGCGACGGACCTGCATTCCGTTCAGCGGGGATGGCCAATGTTGCGATCTCTGTCACTTATACACCATGCAAATTGGGTTTAGCTCCGACCTTTTCAGTCCAAAGTCTCATAACAAAACTAAGTAAACCAATTTTTTTACATGATGATTTCGAACAACCGCCGAAACTGTTTTTTGCCTTCTTTTCGGGACTTAGTGGGGCGTTCAGTTTCTGACATGTAAACCGCATTGTTTCAGTCAACTACACGGATCCTTTATAAAATATGTGCCTTTTTTATATCTATCTAGCCCCTTGCTTGATTTTAAGGCTTTCCATAAGTTTGTCCTGAGCATCCACGCTGTTTTCAGATTTTCAGTAAGCCCTTGTTCTACATCCACTGAGTAACATAGAGCTTTCATTTCCCAACTCCCAAGTTATTCTGGTGGTTAAAATTTTAAAAAAAAGTGTATCACATATGATGCAAGGACGCCAGGGAAATATGTCCTCCGATACACAGGACTGGCGAACGGTTAATATCGTTAGTTAATCATGGCGTCTCGTCAGTTTGTTTGAAACTTCGCGCCAATGTGATTCCTCTGAGAAATATATCGGTTTACTGCTGCTGGAAGAAAGACAAAACAAACAGAAAAAGAAACCAAACAAAATTACCAAAACAAAGAGAGAGAGAATAATGCGTTGCAAGTAAAACACTTTCCTTTCAAACATGCACAAGCAGAAACGTTATGGTTGTATGTCAGCATGTGCGTACGTGCACGCGTGTGTCTCTGTGTGTGTGTATGTGTGTGTGTGTGTATGCGCGTGTGTGTGTGTGTGGTTGTATGTCAGCATGTGCGTGCGTGCAGGCGTGTGTGTGTGTGTGTGGTTGTATGTCAGCATGTGTGTGTATGTTTAAGTCTCAATAGTTGTCTTTCTTATTTATTTGTGTATTTTTGTGTATTTGTAAATATAAATGCACGCAGAAATTAACACACCAACCCCCTCCACGCCCACACCTACCCATATGGGAGATGGACGTTTGGTTGGATGCGTGTGTGCATGTGTACGTGTGCGTATCTAAATATATATGTGTATATGTGCGTATGTATACATGTATACTTATATATATATATGTGTATATATACGTATATGTCTCTGTGTACATGTACACAACTATATACATATATATCTATGTGTGTGTATGTATGCGTGTATACATACATACCTAGAGAAAGATACAAGCAAATATATGTGTGTGCGTGTGTGTGTGTGTGCATGTATGTATTACAAAATATACAGGGAGAGATATGCATGTAGTCTTAAATATGTATATATACATACACACACACGTATATATAGGTTCTGTTAGCACGCTTATACACACACACGCACGCGCACACACTCGCACACACACACACACACACACACACACACACACACACACAAAGAGAGAGGTGGGAGACAATATACACACACGCAAACATACATGCATACATAAAGATATGTATCAACCGTGTCGACCTCTCCACTCTGGGAGGGCCTGCAAAGGTCACGGGCGCCTCGTTCCTCCCTCCTCCTCAATAAAAATGAAAAATATTATACACGCACACAC
>NC_068984.1:146518464-146519719 GCF_001194135.2 Octopus bimaculoides | reverse complement strand
GCACGCGCACACACTCGCACACACACACACACACACACACACACACACACACACACAAACACACACATACATATATATATATATATATATAGTCTCCTTATAACATTTTTTTCTTTTCCCCTTATAAGGTCATTCTTATGTCATTCTACACGTAACATCACCACCGCACGCACCACACTTACCTCCAGCACCTACAACAACAACAGCAACAACAACCACAACACCACCACCACCACCACCACCGGCACCATCACCACCGCCTCAACGGCTACCCCAGTATGTAACAGACAACGAACACCTGGCTTTTCCATCTTCATTCTAGCGTCTAATGACGAAAGCACACATATTGCATTAGCGCTTCTGCTTCTTCTATGGCATAAACATGCAAGCAATTATTTGAAGATGCGTGCACATCCATGCAGCCATCGGGTTAGACGCATTGTACAGAGTTCGGCAGCTGAGTGGCAGAAATACCAGAGTTTAAGATTATAAGATTTTTATCCGAGAGTCTTTTTGCATTATGTAGTTTGACGCCTACGAGTTCTTAGATCTTCAAATTCTGTGTGTGTGTGTGTGTGTGTGTGTGTGTGTGTGTGTCTGTCTGTCTTTTCAGTCATTGGACCCCTGCAGCCCCTGTTGTGGCACCACCTCGAAAGGTTTAATCCAACAACTCGGGCCCTGTACCTATCTCTTTCTTTTTTTCTCTCTCTCTCTTTCTTAACTTTGGTGACTAATCTGTCGGTCTCTTTTGCCGAACCTCTAAGCCACGGGGATGAAAACAAAAAACACCGGTTATCAGGCAGTAGGTCGGGGCACAAGCAAACGCACAGACATACGCACTCACACATACATATACAGGCATATACATACACACACACACCTACACATACATACATGCACACATATACTCTTTTACTCTTTTACTTGTCTCGGTCTTTTGACTGTGGCCATGCTGGAGCACCGCCTTTAGTCGAGCAAATCGACCCCAGGACTTATTCTTTGGAAGCCTAGTACTTATTCTATCGGTCTCTTTTGCCGAACCGCTAAGTTACGGGGACATAAACACACCAGCATCGGTTGTCAAGCGATGTTGGGGGGACAAACACAGACATACAAACACATACACACATACATATATATATACATATATACGACAGGCTTCTTTCAGTTTCCGTCTACCAAATCCACTCACAAGGCTTTGGTCGGCCCGAGGCTATAGTAGGAGACACTTGCCCAAGATGCCACGCAGTGGGAC
>NC_068984.1:146516287-146517201 GCF_001194135.2 Octopus bimaculoides | reverse complement strand
ACAAACTATTAATGTCAATAACATATTTTGTCCAATGTTCTCACTGTTAAAATTGTTTAAAAAAACAGGTAGTTCTTTGTCTTTGCAATCACCTTCAATTGTCAGTACTTATTTGAAACACATTGAACCTGAAAATGCATAAACTTGAGAAGAACCAGCCTGCAGGCACTCCTCTCCTGTTAAAAAGTACATCAACTCCATGCAAAATACATTTAAATGAGCATTCATTATAACGGCATTCCCACATGCATTCTTTTCAAGTTATTTCGATGTTACACTCGCTTGCCCTAAGGCTTACTCTTTTCGCATTGCTCCTTGTTCGTTTCGGCTTTACCCCCAGCTTGTTCCGTTCGCATTGCTCCTTGTTCGTTTCGGCTTTACCCCCAGCTTGCTCCGTTCGCGTTGCTCCTAGTTCGTTTCGGCTTTACACCCAGCTCGTTCCGTTCGCGTTGCTCCCTGTTCGTTTCGGCTTTACCCCCAGCTTGCTCCGTTCGCGTTGCTCCTTGTTCGTTTCGGCTTTACCCCCAACTTGTTCCGTTCGCATTGTTCCTTGTTCGTTTCGGCTTTACCCCATACTCTACTCTCCCCGATATAGGATCTATTATCAATAAGTTAAATAGAAAGAACATTGAACTAGCTAGGGACCCTTGAAAATAAAAATTGTCTTATTATTGATAACAATACAAATAACTACCAAACAATTAATAACACCAACGCAACCAATAATCATGCACATGTTAATGAACATATTAATACTTCAACTGTTAACATAGTTGATGAGATAAATCTTCCTAGCTCAAACAATATCAATTGCATATCTAATAATACAACCAGCAATATTGATGTAAATAATTTAGATACTTGTATCAATAATCAACATAGCAATATATATATAGCTAATAAGCCCCTTAATT
>NC_068984.1:146511716-146514096 GCF_001194135.2 Octopus bimaculoides | reverse complement strand
AAGAACCGTATGTCATTCTATGAAGGCCAGAAAAGTCATCTCATACCACCAAAGCTCCGGAGATTTCCCGAAGAATAGAAACCAATGATTTATCTAACTTCGTATAATATTCATTGTTTTCGCTTTTCCAAATAATTAGAAATGAATAGAACTGGATTTCTTGAAAAAATTTTCCGCTTGAATAATAAGCTATTTATAGATCATTAGGTCTTCCCTGTCTTTAATAACTCTGTCTGGTCGATTAGCCTGGCTCGATTATTATTATTATTATTATTATTATTATTATTATTATTATTATTATTGTTATTATTTTCTCTTAGCGGGCTTCCTACCTGCAGCCTGCGGCACCATGCGATTTGTTCTTTGCGCTGTTGTTGTTCTTGTTGTTACACAGTATTGCCGTTGTTCCCATTTAAACAATGCTTCCCATCAAACCACAACCCGTGAAATGTAGGATAAAGATCATTTTGTAGCTTCTGTAGAAAAGGTTTTATTTTCTACTCTTCGTATCTGTTTTTATTTTGTATTGAGAACTTTTGAAGACTTTTTGGCGAACCAAATAAATAGGTTTACAGATTTACACCTAATCCCAGATTAAGATCAAGATTTTAAAGTTCTGCTCTTGAATTTTTCATAACTGATCCCAAGGCCCCAAACTAATAGACAAGGTCACGACCTTTTTAATTTCTCCATTCATACTTCAAGTCGGTGTAGTAATCTACTTTTTATCCCCTTTTCTTTTTCCCCTCCTATCAAACGGACATGTCACACCGACTGCCATACGCAGTTTCTTCTTCCTATCAAAAACTACAACGTCGTGTCTGTTATGTTGTATTCTTGTTTTGGTTTATATTGGGAAGTCCGACGGCAACTTCACCCCCTTGTTTTCGAGGACTACCATTCCTATTCCAACAAAATTGTTATGGCTCTCTGCTGTACATGCGAACTCTTGTGAATTATCGCAGGAATCATATTACACCTCCACTCTTTGAATGGCTGAACGGATTTGGAGGGCTACGGACATTCCCATACAACACTCAGCAACAGTCTCATGTGAACCCACACACATTCTACATTTAGATAAATAACCCTGCTGGTCAGGAAGTGTTGCTATTCCACCAAAACCATTTGCTCAGTGCCTTTCTTTAATACTTTCTTCAGCCAGCTTTAGTATAAACCACAAGGATTATACCCAAATTGAACCTGTGGAAGGGTGGATATATTGCAAGCAAGCAAGCGCGGGGATATATATGTATGTATGCATGCATGTATATGTGTGTATGTGTGTGTATATCTATGTATGTGTGTGTATATCTATGTATGTGTATGTATGAATGAATGTATGTATGTTTGTGTGTGCGTATGCGCGCGTGTGTGCATTTTTAGACAGGAGTGGGAAAAGAAATGAAAAAGTAAAGGAAAGGAAACTCTCTGAAATAGGAAAAAGAAAGGAAAAAGGAAAAGAAAGAAAATGAAAAAGAAAGAAAGAAAGAAAGAAAGAAAGAAAGAAGGAAGGAAAGAAAGAAAGAAAGAAAAGTAAAAAAACTGAAAGGAAATCGAGAGAATGAAAGTAGGAATAATTGGTGGGGAGGGGGTATTTGAAATTGAAAGTAAAGAAAGAAAATAAGACAGACAATCTGCAGAATGTCAATTCCAGCCGACAGATGTCGCCTTTCCGGCTTTTTTATTTATTTGTGTCGAAGAAAAGGTTAGAAAAATAGCAGAAGCGGCAGATACGGAAGCATGTTGGGGTCATAATGTCAAATGTAGAGCAACACCATTGAAATCTTGATGCTGCCTCGAAATAATTTACCACATCTTATCGTATAAATAGCGCGCGTGCGCCCAGAGACACACATACACGTGAACACACACACATATATACATTCACACACTCAAGTGTATGTATGTACATATATCAATACCATTGTGTGGGAGAGAGCGTGGGTTTGACTAGATTTATACGCAGATATACACTGTGTGCAGGTAAAGAAGAGAGAGAGTGTGTGTATGTGTGTGTGTGTACTTATATATATATATGTGTTTATATATGTATGTATGTATGTAGATACATACACATACAAACATATACGTGTGTGTGTGCGCGTGTTTTTGTGTGTGTATGTTTGTATAATTGTATGTGATTGTTTGTTTGTTTGTGTTAGTACATGTGCACGCGTCAAATATATTTACATAAGAGATAAAGAGAGGGAAAGAGAGAAAGAGAGGGAAAGAGAGAAAGAGAGGGAAAGAGAGAAAGAGAGGGAAAGAGAGAAAGAGAGAGACTAAGGAAACAAAGAAAATCGTTTAAGAGATTCAATGACGAACAGTTGTAAAAACATTGAAATTGAGAGGGGGGGAGGAGGAGAGAGAGGAGGAG
>NC_068984.1:146510861-146511500 GCF_001194135.2 Octopus bimaculoides | reverse complement strand
GAGGAGAGAGAGAGGAGGAGAGAGAGAGGAGGAGAGAGAGAGGAGGAGAGAGAAGCAACACGTTATCTGTTGAACGTGGTTATTGAAGGTCAAATTATCGATGAGTTTTTGTTTCCACGTTAACCACCCTATGTAATTACTGGTACCTAAAGTGATTCTTTTTTTTTAATCTACAAGAAAGACAAAATTGACCTCACAGTAAATCGAAACATCTCCTTGGTCATTTGCGATGAGATTCGGGTCAGAGAGCACGTGACAGAGTTGTTAATCTTTTGCCTGTCCTGTGTAACGAATGTGAAACTCCGGACATATTTTCTGGCTGTTCATGCATAACATACATATTTCTATTTTGTTTCAACCACCATAGTAAATTGGGTCTTATCTTGAAAAGCGTATATGCCTCGAATTACATGATTCCACAGTTACAAGCGGAACCAATCTGGCGTGTAGCGTGTAGGAAAGCTTTATATTATTCGGAACGTATGAATCAAGGGCTAACGTATGAATATATGTCATTGTTCAGTTTTATTTCAAGATTTCTTGCCAACAGAGAAAGAACCGGTTTCTAACCCAGATCCAAGGCTCCGTCATTGGAATTTCAACATCAACAACAGGGTATTTTTGTATGTATGTATGTAT
>NC_068984.1:146509709-146510851 GCF_001194135.2 Octopus bimaculoides | reverse complement strand
CATCAACAACAGGGTATTTTTGTATGTATGTATGTATGTATGTATGTATGTATGTATGTATGTATGTATGTATTCTCATGCATATATTTGCATACCTAAACATGCTTATATATTCTTAAATGATAAACTTTTACAGATTTTTACCGTCCCAGTGATAGATTGGATCTGTAATGCAGTTCTATATTTAAGAGATGAGGAATTATGTACATTATTTACATTATTTACATTTGACAGATATGCCCACGGGCATATGACGTAGTGGTTAAGAGCGCGGGCTACTAACCCAAGGTTCCGAGTTCGATTCCAAGCAGTGACCTGAATAGCTTTGAACGGATGAAGAATCACAAAGCTTTGCTTCACAATCATGTCGCTTTGGGTTGGTATGGACCAACTTTATGGCACTTTATGGCATAGATTTTCTACCAAAGGCTCAGATCGAAACTCTAAGTGAGTGATCTTGAGTGAACGGTAGATACAGAAAATTGTTTTATGTAAATTGACATAAGAAAAGATATTTTCGCCATCCATTGATTTCTTATAAACAGGGCGGACCACAAGCGATCAAGAATATCATTGGTAGCCCGAAGCTTCCTTTCACAACTAAATTCCGTTATCCTACTAAAATAGCCAAGTCTACAGAGAAATATTTAAAAATCCGAATTATATTTCAAATCATAACATTCCTGTGTAATTCGGTGGCAGGATTAAATCTGATATATTTGAATGACAAGTGTTTAATTTTGTCACCAATGGTGCTATTCATGATTACCAAAGACTAGAAATGTTAAAAACGTTTGTAATAAGAAAGCATAAAACAATTAAATATGTAAATTCTGTACATCTTCTACCTTGCTTCTCCCTTCTTCCTTAAATTCAAATTCAAAATCTAATCCCATCAAATATTATGAAGAAATTATTATCTCCCTTGTACTAATTGTCCGCTAGAGGGCAACAGGTGCCTAATAAGATATGTTTTCTCTTTCGAAGGTACAAATATGAATTTAATTAAGTACAAGTGTCTCCGAATGGAGCCCCGAGCCGACCAACGTAAGCTTGGTAGACAGAAACTGTTTCGAAGGCCGTCCTATTTATATAGACATATGTCTATAAGTATGTATATATATATATATATATATATATAT
>NC_068984.1:146507953-146509480 GCF_001194135.2 Octopus bimaculoides | reverse complement strand
ATATATATGAATGAATGATTTTTCTTTGAGTTTAATTTAAGTTCTTCTTGGGGGAGTTCAAACCGGTTGCTACCAGAACAACAAGAGTTTTTGAGTTAAGAAAATTCTCGCTGTTTGTAAATATGTGGCTGAGTTGGTGTAGAGATTGAACCATTGATACATACACCCAAGTGTGTGCATCTATTCACATAAGAATCTCAAATGGAAAATTTGGGGAATGTATGTATTATGTGCATGCGTGCGCACGTAGGGGGGTCTTTCTTTCTACTACTACCACCTAGTATTGGTTTGTTTACGTCCCCTTTACTTAGAGGTTCGACAAGAAAGATCGATAGAATAAATACCAGGCACAAAAGAAAAATATGTACTAGGGTCGATTTGTTCGACTAAAACCCTTCAAGGCGGTGCCCCAGCATGGCCGCAATGCAATGACTGAAATAATCGAAAGACGATTAAAAAAAAAAACAGAGCAAGCTGGAATTATATTTTGAAGAAGAGACTGGCGTATGTTGGTGTGGTCCATCATCCGTCGCCATAGTGAATCTTCAATCTTTTAGAACGCTTCTCAAAGACTCAGTATCAAATGTCTCGTGAGAAGGTCAAAAGCAGGAACTCTACTGAATGTCTTTACAATCTCCAGCAGAATTCACCACACCCGCAAATTTTAATAATAAGCATTAACCGCGCTTTATCGTTTCTGTTGATGTTGGACCAGTTCATATTGCTTAAAAAAATAGGTGTTGCGGCTTATGAACCACTGGTCCCTCTAAGCAATGTAACAACAGGACTTCAACATTAGCAAACATTGCTTTAACTCGTTTTCGTCCAACTCGCCTGAAACCATTTTTGGTTCTATGTTACAGACTTTCTAATTTAAAGATGTCTAAAATTCTATCAACATTTCCTGCTAGTTTCTGTTTTGAACACCAGATTAATAAGGAGAAAAATGAACAAAGAGAAGCAACACAGTGTGTGGCCATTTTGTTGTTTCTCCATCCATCGCCCCTTTTTGGCCACCGCATTATCGCCTCGCTTTTCTTCAACGCCCCCTGGAGCTTTCCACCGCCCCCAAGGGGAAGAGAGAGAAAGACAGACAGACAGACAGACAGAGATGCATAAATATGCATCCGCTTGCCTAAGATCATTCGGCCATGGGTGCGTCGGTAGGAACCTTTGTACAGATATGCTCGTATACAAACCCTCCGATCCTCTTTCTACAACAAAACAGAACAGCAAAGACTCCAAATGACAGACGAAACGAGGATGAGGAAAAGAGAGAAGGAAAGAAGGTTTTTAGAGAGAAAGGAAGTAGACGGGGGGGGGTGCGGGACGCAGATTAAGTGATATTCAAAATGAACCCTTTTTTAAACACCTACGTTTCTGAATATTTTAGTATCGACTGTTTTAGGAATATGTCAAAAATGGGGCCTCCTTAACATGTTTGCCCACACGTTGTTTTCCAAAAGAATTCTTCCTCCAAGTCGGCTGCTGTTGTTGTTGTTGTTGTGGTGGTGGTGGTGGTGGTGG
>NC_068984.1:146507294-146507788 GCF_001194135.2 Octopus bimaculoides | reverse complement strand
ATGATGATGATGATGATGATGATGATGATGATGATGATGATGATGATGACTGTGATGGTGGTGGTGGTGGAGGCGGTGGTTTGGGATGATGATGATGATGATGATGACGGTGGTGGTGGTGATGATGGTTGATGATGATGCCAAAAACGACGACGACGACGTTGTAAGTGTGTGTGAGGTGTGGTGTGATGGGGCGTGTGCTGTCTCCACAGCACGTGGCTATGAGCCCTCGCTCTGGAATGCTCCACTCCCATTTGGTGTTCTTCTGTTCTTACGACCAGATTTCCTTCGGGCTTCACATTTCATTCCGTCTCACTCGATTGACTCATCCACACTCTCTTACGTCAGCCGAGCTGTCTTGCTTCTCTCTTTCACTCTAATCTCTCTCTTCCTCCCACCCACCTCTCTCTCTACCCCTCTCTCTCTTTCTCTCCGTATATGAATACATATAAATGTATATACATATGTATGTATATACATATACATATATATAT
>NC_068984.1:146504117-146506659 GCF_001194135.2 Octopus bimaculoides | reverse complement strand
TGTGTGTGTGTGTTGGGATGTTACATATGTCACTAAAATGACCTCCAGCATTCAATGACGTTTGTGAAACTCCATGATACTGTCGGACGTTTTCGTGTAGAATATCCGAAGGACAAACTTGGCCGTCCGCGCCAGTGTCTGTTTATCTATCTATCCTTCTATCCATCTTTTGTGTTTCTGTTTGTTGTATGTCTGTCGATGTATCTATCTAGCGATCTGTCTGACGTGTTTATCTATCTATCTATCTATCTATCTATCTATCTATCTATCTATCTATCTATCTATCTGTTTGTCTGTTTTTCTATTTACTGCGTGGGTTTTATTTATTTTGCTTTATTTTTTGTTGTTCTATTCTTTCTCTACAATTTTTGTTTATCGTTTTTGAAATTTGAATAAATTTCACCTTTTTCAGGCATGACCTGACGGTGAAGCATCAAATGAAAAAAAAGAGAAAGAAATGACCATCTTCGACACTGACTTCTCTTCGTCTTCAATCAAGGTTTCAAAGCTGCCGAAGCCGCTCGAGAGATTTCTGCTGTGTATGGAGAAGAGGCCATTACTCAAAGAACTGTACAGAAATAGTTCGTTTTCACAGACTTCCCGTGTTCCAGCCGACCTATTCAGTTGAATGAGGATCGGTTGACCGAGCTCATCCCCGAGGATCCGCGTCAATCCACTAAGGAATTAACCCAGCAGATGAGATAATCTCATAATATCATCGTCTGTTACCTACAATCGATTAGCAATTCAGATGAAATGACCCAAACGGCGACTCGGCGGGCTTTTTCAGTACGACGACGCTCGCCCCCACGTCGCCAATTTGACCAAAAATCTTATTCAAGTTTCTATATACGGAGTTGCTCTAAAACTATTTTTCCTGAAACTAGTTTTCCCTAAATAGGGATGCGCCTAATATGCCCTTGTGTCTTGTTAGCCATCCAATACGCTAAACCTGTGATGGACTGGCATCTGATCAGTGTGGAGTTTTATATTTTCAATAGACCTGGGAACCAAGGTAGAGGCCACCCTAATGAGCTTGGCGGCTCGAGACTGTCTTCAACTCCAAGCCCATGTATTTTTACATTAATGATTTTTATACGTTGAGTACGAGACATAGATTCAATTTCTAGGCAGAAACAGATTCACTTCTTGTCTTTCTTGGCTGTAACATAAATCTTACAGCCTCCGACTTTGTTCCTGCGTAGGAAATACACTACCAAAGTGTAATGTAATTAATACAATATATAATTAATAAAGCCAGATAATATTTGTCCCCCACTTGACGAGGATGTTCTGTTAGAACGAACCATACTGCGGTAATTAGTTCGAGCAGAACATCCATGTTTAATTGGTGATAAATATTACCTCTTGGTATTAACACTGCCTCTGTTGCTAATAAATATTAATCAATAAAGCGTGTATAATAATTATCATTAATATATTTTGATATAGTGTTACGTTAGCATCCTGTATGTATCTGCTACAATATATTGAAATAGCTGTAGTAGATTATACACAGTAGATTATATATGTAAGAAATTAAGATCGGAATCCGTTGTACGACTGTCAGGGTAAGGGAAATAATAGTTCATGGGAGATAACTAGTGTAGCAATTCAAGGGACATAACTTTGTAATACATATATTCTTTGCGTGAGATGAGATTTATTCATTTACTTGTTTCAGTCATTTGACTGCGGCCATGCTGGAGCACCACCTTTAGTCGAGCAAATCGACCCCAGGACTTATTCTTTGTAAGCCAAGTACTTATTCTATCGGTCTCTTTTTACCGAACTGCTAAGTTACGGGGACGTAAACACACCAGCATCGGTTGTCAAACGATTGTGGGGGGGACAAACACGCACACACACACACACACATATATATATATATATATATATATATATATACATAGTTTCTGTCAACCAATTTCAGTCACAAGACGTTGCTCGACCCTGGGCTATAGTGGAGTACACTTGTCCAAAGTGCCGCGTCGTGGGATTTGAACTTAAAACAGTTGGTCCACAGCTCATTACCGTTTGAACCGTACGCCAAAAATAAATGCTAGAAAGAAAGAAAGAAAGAAAGAAAGAAAGAAAGAAAGAAAGAAAGAAAGAAAGAAAGATTAGCTTGAAAGAGAAAAGAAAATAGTGAAAATCGAAAATCTGGAGTGGTGGGGAGAGCGAGAGGAGGAAGCTAAGCTGTGTCCGATTTGTATTTCATACTTGTTAAAACACATTTTGAATTTTGAGATTAGTTTAGTGTCACCATAGAGACACAAAGAGTCAATTGTTTGTGTCGTTTGAGTAGAGACAGTCACCAAACACTTCTGTCAAGACCACAGTTAAACAAGGGTCGACATTAACATTCAATGACTACGACGACTCCGACGACGACTTTCGTTTTATAAATTAGCAATGGCTGACGAACCTAAGAAGGTACGTTCTAACACGTTTCATTTCAATGTCAGATTATGTGTGTGTGCGTGTGCGTGTACGTGTGTGTGTGTGTGTGTGTGTGTGTGTGTGTGTGTGTGTGTGTGTG
>NC_068984.1:146501461-146504107 GCF_001194135.2 Octopus bimaculoides | reverse complement strand
GTGTGTGTGTGTGTGTGTGTGTGTGTGTGTGTGTGTGTGTGTGTGTGCGCGTGCGTGCGTGAAAGCGCTTCATATCTTGTATAAAATATGCATGTATTATGTATTGGTGGCGTGTTTTCAACTAAGTTCGGTAAAATTTGTTTCAAGCAGCAATGTCTTTTCTGGAGATATTTCTGTTTTATAGGGAATATTTTTTAAAATTTCAATTTTTCGTAGCTGCAGGTCTGATACGATGTTTGTTTGTGATTTAATACTTGTAATTGTAATAATAAGCTGGTGGAGACGTAATGGATATATTTCGCTGTTTCGCATCTGCTATTCATCTTATTAATTCTCAGCCAACATTTATATTTTTAACGCTGTTGACACCGACCGATTAAATGGTACTGCTCATGTATCGAAACCATAATGATATCCGTTAGGCAGCTGATGATGGGAATGTGTTTGATGAGCTAATTGTCTGTGAATCTTTTATACTTTGTGGTCTCGTTGTTCTATGTTGTCCTTCATTCTCGTTGTGTTCAACTTGTTCTTGGTTTATTGGTTTATGGTGGGTTCGTTGTGTATATTACTACCATACATTGATATTGTCGGATTATCTTTTATTTGGATTCAATTTTTGGCCAGTGTAATACGTATTTAAGGATATTGGTGGAAATCAGTCGAACGGCCTAGGCGCAAGTCCCAGATACTCTATAATTCGCCTAGTTTCGGACCAAACTGTACGCACCAATAGAAGGGAGGTAATGTGACAGCCTGGGCGCGTTGCATATCCTTTTATTGTTCAGTCTGCTCGCATAGCTGTCTGGTTAAAAGCTCGCGTTGCAGTCACGTGGTTTCCGATTCAGTTCTACTGCATGGTGCCTTTGAACAGGTACCATCTACCATAGTACCGGATCAAATGTCTTGTTAGTGGATTTGATTGATGGAAACTCTGTGGAAGCCTGTCACATGTGTGCGTACGTGTGTGTGTGTGTGTGTGTGTGTGTGCGTGTATGTGTGTGTGTGCTTGCACACCTGTGTGTGTGTGTATGTTTGTATATGTGTCCCTACACCACTTGACAACCGGTGTTCGTTTGTTTATGTCTCGTAACTTAGCGCTCCAACAAAAGTGTCTGATAGAATAAGTATCACATTTTAAAAATAAGTGCTGCGGTTGATTTATTTGACTAAAAAAACCCTTCAAGGCCGTGCCCAAGCATGGCCGCAATCCAATGATTGAAACAAGTAAAAAAAGAAAGATATTTTATGTTGTAATATTTGGCTCTAATTAGTTTATTGTTATTGTTGTTTCTCTGTTTGTCTGATGAGGTGAAAAGAAAAGTGTTCTTAGAGCTGTGGTGTAATAGAGTATGTATGTGGGATAGGGCGTGATAACGGGTTTGTTTTTTTAATTACCGTGTTTGTTTTTTGTTGTTGTTTTGTGGGGGGGGGGTCCGGTGAAAGATGCACAGACTTCGAAAATCCTGCGATTGATGAGACCAATGTCGTTTAATTTTCCTCATAAACTGTGGCCTGTCTTCAGTCAACGTCTGCTGGAAAGACCTGTACAACGATGGAATTCCAGAGGGTTGACATTTTAAGGAAAATAAAAGCTGATCGAAAGGGATCGTGCGGAATCTGTGAAGATAGTTGAATAGGTTTTGCGCCTATAGTAGAAAGGGTTATTATCATTATTATTATTATTATTATTATTATTATTATTATTATTATTATTATCATTATTACTATTATTATTATTATTCAGTAGTTTTATTTTTATAACGTGCTTTCACTTCACTACCGAGCGCAGCTCTGTGCGCCTTGGGTATGTGCTGTGTATTAGTTTAGTGTTTAGTCCTGACGTCTATGCTCGTCTAAAGTTAACTTGTCTTTTCATCCCTGACGTCGGGGTTTGATGAAAAAAGAAATCAGCAGGCAAGTAATGTGTCGAAATGAATAAAAGCTTCGCTGGCTTTTGGCCAGTGAAGCAGATTGTTTGGAGTTGTTACCATAAACTTGACAATAAACTCACCACACCCCATCTGACCTTCATTTATGGCATGAATGCTGGTGCTGTGGCCAGCATCCCTGCTACTGGTATTATTATTGATGTTATTATTGTTGTTATCAATGTCATTGTCATGGTCGTATCCATTTAGATGTGGAAAGACGCAGTCTCGAACTTCTGTGATTTGTTTGTTCATCTTCTACTGCATTGTGCCACTGAAGAGGTTCATAATTTGCATAATAGGAATATATATATATTGAGCATTTAACACCATTCAATGCGTTTTTTGCTGAACACGGAAGAGGTAATTCAACAAAATTATATAATGTTTCAACAAGGAATTATATAATCCGGGCATACAGACAGACAGACAGAAAGACAGACAGCCATTAGATAGATAGATAGATAGATAGATAGATGTGTATATATATTGACCGTTGACTGAACACTATTCAATTTTTTTTCTCCGTGTTTTTCTCCTTGTCTCCGTATTCTTTCTGTTGAAGAGCGTAGCTCGAAACGTCAAAGACTTTCCGTATTCCCGAGCGTCATACTAATACATCCTTTTGTTGTTTACACCACCTGTCCTCGTCTGTTGTTATTATTTGTATATTCTCCCATATATATATATATATATATATATATATATATATATA
>NC_068984.1:146498513-146501284 GCF_001194135.2 Octopus bimaculoides | reverse complement strand
TATATACATACATGCAATCATCACTTTTAGTGACGCTTGTATTTGTGCCTTTTGGTGTTAAATTGCGTCTCCCCCACTCAAATAGTTTCTTATAAATACAAACAATTATGTAAGGGTCATCTTACGCTTCAATCTAGACGAAGTATTTAACCTCACCTGAACTTCCGAGCTGAGACTTACACGATTCAATTAAAGGTGTGTTTTCGAAGGCGATGTTTTACATAAATAACCTCTCTCTCTCTCTCTCTCTCTCTCTCTCTCTCTCTCTCTCTCTCTCTCTCTCTCTTATTACTACTACTACTACTATCACTACTACAACTACTATTACAACAGTTGTCTCTGCGCCTCGGAGCTCGTTGGCTTTGTGCCGCGACCACCGCTCACTAAATGAAATCCAGTTCAAGCCCTCACATCAACTTCTCGCTCAAACGTCGGACCCCTGCAATTTCATCCCAACCCATTTTTGCCCTACAGCTGCTCGCGACTATTCAGACGAAACGATAAACATTCCGATCTTGCTGGTGAAGCTGGGACTGCGAACGATAGGGGTCACAACCCATTCCACCTTGATTACCATATATTCTGGAGTAATAGTCGATCTCATGTAAAAGTCGACCCCTTATTTTTGGCCAAAAAATTGGAGATTTTCCATAGACCCCGTATAAAAGTCGATCCTAGTATTTCACGAACAACAGGACAGCATTTGTGGGTTAAGGTACCATATTATGCTGTGCGTAGAAATAACACTGTTACAAAATTGTGTGGCTACCTTCCTGTAGCCTGCTCTATAGGTGGAATGCTTGGTGCTTATAATGGAATGCTCGGTGCTTATGGTAAAACACCATTTAATAGCCAGCACTACACATCTGTTGATGGGTGCTACGTCACCATTACTAAAATGTATGCTGCAAGCCTACATACATCTTGAAGTACAACAAACACAAGCATCATACACTCGTTGTTTACATGGTGAGAAATGTGTTTCACAGACACCACTATTGGCGAACACTGACAACCACCATTGTCTGAATTCGTATAAAGACATGACTTTGGTAAACCTAAAAACATTCAATTAATCGCTAAACCTTTATATTTTACAAAGACGTGTGTTTTGATGCATAGAATTGGTAACATTACTGTAATTCATTGTGTTTTTTGTCTTTATTCGCTTAGAGATCAGTTGGGCTTCTGCTGTTGATACGGTACTTTGGATTCTAGCTTGAATTTCAGCCCCTCAAAAGTAGTATCCATGAAATAGTCGACCCCATAAATTTGACCTTAAAAAATGGTCTAAAAAATTCGACTTTTACACAAGCATGTACGGTAAGTTGAAGAAAAATAAATTGGAAAGTTGATTTCGATTCTCAAGAATGCAGTAACATTTTAGGAACGATAGTGAAGTCTTAGAAAAAAACATGTGACAAATGCCATGCTTCTGTTCATTGAATTTAATAAAACTAATCTCCCAATCAATGATATTTCCCATAAAGAAAATAGTTCAGAATGAATACTGGTTTGATTTTAACTGTAGACAAGAGAGAGGAGGAACGAGTTTATCGCCATTTATTCTTCAAAATACATTGACATTGACGTCAACAGAGAATCGAAACGGAACGCTGTCCGAACTGGCCAATAGCTCGCTTCTTACTCTACAATAGCCGTCCGCAGCCGGGGTCCATATAACATTTTGTGGGGGTCTACGCAAGCAAAATAGTAAATTGGGGCCCACAGTAGTAACTCAAGGGTTCACGTTTTGAATAGGTTTCTTTCTCTAATGTTTTCCAAAGCTTAACGTTTCCAGCCACTGAAAGCGTTCTCTCAATGATTTCTATTGCAAACGCAATCGAAAGAGAACGCGTGAGAAACAGAATAAGAATTTCGAAAGAAGTTTCTCTAAAACTACTTTTTAACCCTTTGAACCCGTAACACCGGTTTACCGGTAGATGGCTCAATTTTCTCTATTTTGTAGCATCGCTCTATACCGTAGCACCGGTGGAGTGCCAGGTACATGGTAAAATAAGGTCCTGGAGGTCAGAGCTCAAAGGGTTAAACTTCGAATGGCTATGGGGGCCCACAAAAATAAAATAGTCATCAAAGGGGTTTATAGATAAAAAAAAACCCTGCTCTACAGTAATCGTCTCCAGAAATAATTTCATTAATTCATTAGGCAATTGATTGATTGATTGATTGATTGACTGATTGATTGATTGATTGATTGATTGATCGATCGGTCGGTTGATTGGTTGGACATTTGAGTGAGTGATTGAGTGATTGTTTGAGTGAACGATTGGTTGATTGAGTCATTGGTTGACTGATTCATTCGTTCATTCATTGATCGATTGACTGAATGAGTGAGTGAGTGAACGAGTGAATGATTGGGTATCGAATGAGTTAAGCAAATTAATTAACGAATAAAACAAAGAATGAGTGATCAAGTGAATAAGAGATTGAGGAGTAAATGGCTGCCTGAATGAATAAGCGAGAGAATAAGTGAGCAAATAAACTTAATGAATGAGTGAATTATATACTCTGAAGTTTTTTTGGTTTTTTTAATTCTCATTATTAAAACTGTTCATTTGTGTTCTTCGCTGCCCCCTCATCAATGTTTACAGATGGAATCTTCTTCCAAACCAGTTTCCAATGAAGATGGAAAACATCAGTCTAAACTCGTGTCCAGTTCCAGTTTTGGTAAGATCATTCCATTACCTTTTGCCTTCTTTTATTCGTTCCAGTTATTGGGCTGCAGCCATACTGGGGACACTGTGTGTGTG
>NC_068984.1:146483094-146498322 GCF_001194135.2 Octopus bimaculoides | reverse complement strand
ACACACACACACACACACACACACACACACACACACACACATACAATCAAACAGACTCCAAAAAGACTGGTGTTGGCATTCGTCAGCGGCGAGTCTTGTATTATTTAGTAAAATTGATTTCAAAAAAAGAATACGGTAAACTTGCTGATGTGAGGGTGGAAAATACAACGTTTCGGACATAGTCTTTCTTCAGGGAAAAGTTGGCAGGAGAGAAATTAATGAGAATCAACTAAGGTGGTTTTTCATCAGGCCTTTGATGTCAGTAACTACTAATTTTACGTCACACTTTATAAGGAAGACGTACATGATACTATGAATACAATAGAATGAAGTGTCAGATACAAACTGTCGATATCTTTTCCCATGATGTGCCAGTTTGGCTGTGTAACATTGCAAGCAAGCAAGATTGAACTTCACTTTTATTAGTATACAGATGTATACTATTTTATTAAGGCTGGAAAAATCTTCACAAACTGTTGCTGAGAGTTTCACGTAACCTGAACGGTTACGTGAAACTCTGATACTCAGTTGTGATAATGAAGACATTTTTTTATAAATATATAAGCGTTTATGAATGCCTGTGGTACTAACGATCCATGGTTATGTTCTTAGAATAAATAATGAGAAATATTTTCTACATAAAATATAAAAATTTGCAAGTTACATGATCTGTATACTCAGACATTAACAAACCATTTGTACATATTCTCTCAGCCACATATATACGTGCAGAGTTGCTCAAATGTCAGTTTGTTTGTCGAATATAATTTTCTTCAGAAAAACTGTTTGTTATAGAATTTGTTCATTTAACGTACCATTCGTATATTCTCTCTTGTACGCGTGCGTAGTTTAATGGTGGTTCGTTGATCAAATTTCAGCTCTCTAAGTGAAAAGGTTCCCAGTGAGTCATACGTCTGCGCAGTCTGCTCCTGGTTTATTATTCAGCTCCCTAAGTGAATGAGCTCCTAGTTACTTTTACGCGCACGGAGTTTTCTCGTGGTTCGTTGATCAAATTTCAGCTCGTTACGCGAGTTTTTCTTCCCAAAAAACTGTTTTCAATTTATTCGTTTAAAGAAATTTGTTTGTATAAGAGTAACCCATTGTATTCTGCAATATTCCAACGTCCCAATGGATTACAAAATGCATCATTATCAGTTAGTTACAGAAACATTAAGTTTTCGATCTCTACTATTCTTGCTTCGACAGAACGTAAACTAAAATTGGATCTGATACTCTTCCCGGTTTCGCTTTCGTCTTCGGCATTAAATATTAACACAAAAAAACATATATATTATTTTTTAAAATTATTTTTTAATGCTTTTTCTTTTGTACAGAGGGATAATTTTAGCAAAACTTCATTGTTTTGCTAAAATTCTCCTTTATCTGTTGCAACAAGTCCATTCTCGGACAACTCAACAGTTAATCTGCTTAACGTTTTCCTTGAAGCAATCTAATTCATCGGATATTTTTTCCTAAACCTTTTATTCATGTTAATCCTCGGCCATATTGTTTTCTTTTCATCTTATTTGAAAAAAAAAGAGAACAAATGAGCAAAAGATGGCGGCGCAATTTTCATTTCTTTGTTTTTATTTGTCTTTTTCTTTTCTTTTCCTTATTTATATATTTATTGCATGTCGCTGGCAGCGGAAATGAAATTCATATGTTCATACCTCGATAGGAGATCGAACCAGATACACGCAGTGGTAATTCATCAGACATTTAACTCTCGATTTGCTGGATCTAATGACCCAGCCATAAAGAGGTTTTGTGCTATTGGGGTTGTTAAAGCTTTACTTAGCGTTATTCCCATTGTGTGCACTGAGCAAATTAAGTAGTAGTCCCTCAAATCACACCGTCTTATATAAGCAAACGACGCATTAGATAACGAATTCCTAGATACACTTAAAAGGGCCAAATGGTCACGGTTTACATACCTTTGATCACGTTTGCTCATGTAAGGTTGATCTATGGCCAATCAACAACATGTAAATAAAATTCGTTTATTGGGAACATATGCAATTAAACACACATATACTCACAGAGTTGAAACGCTGTTTGATTTTTCTTTTCAGCGTTGAATGTGTGTGTGTGTGTGTGTGTGTGTGTGTGTGTGTGTGTGTGTGTGTGTGTGTGTGTGTGTGTGTGTGTGTGTGTGTGTGTGTGTGTGTGACGTACTTGATGACATAAAAGATGTACTGGCATATTAAATGCACTCCGAGCTCAAGAAACGCATATCTAGGTAAAAGAAGTTTTATGCATCAAAGCTTTTAATGTTGCTCTACCTTTGCATATAGAACTCGGGGTAATTTCTGAGACGTTTTTTTCGGAAAAAATAAACTGAGTCTTATAACGACCTCAAATGCGATGGGTTTCGTGAGACGAAGCAGAAGAAACGTTTGTACGAGTTTGCAAGAATTGAATGAACAGAAGCAGCAGGTTGAGTCAAACGCTTTTTCCTATTTCAAGCCTTAAAAGATCAAACAAATGATATATGAAAATGCATCCCTTCATATTCTATTGTCTGTTGCCATTGTTTTGTCAGGAGCTCAAATCCACGCTTATGCCATTTGGTTGGTTTAGTGGAAAAAAATTCCCTGGACCCGTTTTCAACCTCATCCACATTGCTGAACTTCCGCCCGGGCAGGAAATAAGCTATGGTTCGGAAAGGGTGTTAATCTGGTGGTCCAAGGTCCGGACTGTAGGCAGAGTGAGGCAGAACTTCCAACCTCTCATGTTCCCCGAGTTTGTGCTTGGTCACATTGTCAGTGTGTGCTGAGGCATTGTCATGTAGGCATTCAAACTGCCGTGTACTCGCTACAGTCGTTGGGCATAAAGATTAGCGTTCTTAGCATGACCATCTGGGACAAACTCAAAGTGCAACACCCCCCTCGAAATTCCGTCAAACACAGAACAGGACCTTCTGTTCAAGCTGGCCTTGTTTGACAAACCTTGCAAAGCATTCTATACGATGTACTAAGCATTCTGTCAATTTGCAGACGATGACTTACATCACCAACAGTAAAGGAAAGAAAAACACAAAACTATCCATTTCCCAAATCCCTCGGTGTTTGCTCTGTGCTATTTTTCCAAGAGATTCCATGGAAACCGGGTAACTGGTCTTATGAGTCCGAAGACTCGAGACAATAATGTCCAAGGGACTTTCTTTTGCTTTCTTTCCAAAACTTTCCTCAACACTATAAACATGGTCAATGGCGTGAAATAACTTCAACACAGAATCGATTTTTCAAAATGGCCTCAGCTCACCGAAATTTTATAGTTTATCAAATTCTTTTCTTACTCAGGCCTGTGGCCGCTAACATTTGAAGGTTGCGATCCTGGCAATTTAGTGGCTTTTTTTCTGTAAGAATTTCGTACCCTTTGAAGCAGAGGCCATCGACGACTTTTCTCAATTCTGGGCTGCCTTTTCTACTTCTCTCCAGTCGGATCCATATTTTTTTGGCTCTCCCTCCATTGAGAAAGACTGGTTTTATAAACTAATAATATGGCCATCTGTGTGTCATACACAATGTGAACACAGCGAAAAGCAAATTTATTTTAGTATTCGTCCTGAGGTGATACCTCTTATGGACGTACAATGTTCAAAAATACAATATATATATCAGAAGACCAAAATCGTCCAAGCAGTGGCTGATGGGAATACTGAATGCAGCATTTGTACCCAGTTGGACATTGTTAGTGGTGTGTACCCACAGCCAATCGCATAGTAAAACGAAATCTCTCGCCACCGATATAAGAAAACAGTTAATGAACAATCACTGATGTTGCAAAGAACCGCCTAGCTGAATAAAAATTCGTTATATGCAACAGAAGCAATAATAGATTAAAATGATCATCTATGTTTAACATTTAATGTAAAATACATGATGTTTCCTACGTATATTGTGTGTTTTAAACGCAGCTCATCCGTAAGAGATATTACCTCCCGACGAATAACGCAGTTCTCAGTTCAAATGCTATCAAAGTCGACTTTGGCCATTCTAATCCAGTTCTGCATATAACGGACTAATAATATGCTTCATGTAGCGCCGTGTGGCTTAGTGGCTAGGGTTTTGCTCGTGATCGTAAGAGTGTGGTTTCGATACCTGGATGGGGTGATGTGTTGTGTTCTTGGGCAAAACACTTCATTTCACATTGCTTTACTCTGCTCAGCTGTAAAGAAGTACCACCTTAGTGATGAGGGATGGTGTAGCTTTACTCTCCCTTTCTTTGTTATGCCGTTCCTATGTTCCGCTGGATCAAGACTGAGAGAACCGAGATACAACACAAGCATACAAAATAATCAACGAAAACGAGGTACAAGCTATTGGGACAGACTCACTTGCGAGCGCCAGTTAAACTTTGCAGGTGCAGTATGGTCGAATGGTTAAGAAGTCCACTTCGCAAACCCGAGGTCGACGGTTCGATCCCACTGCGTAATATCTTGAGTAAATGCATTTTTCTATAACCTTGAATCGGCCCATATCTTGTGAGTAAAATTGGGTAGACGGAAACTGTAATGAAGCCTGTCAGAAGGATTCTACTGTATATCACGTTGATTTTGCCTCAGATTTCTATCCATGGCATTGTGAATTTTCCCTAAAGTAAAGTAGTTGGTCATTTAGAAGCATTGACCATTTAAAGTTGTCAGTTTCTCCCCCCCCCTCCCCCGGCGTAAACAGGGAAATGATATAAAAATGAGCGCGTTCTTTGTAGAGTTGTTAAGGCGATGAGCTGGCAGAATCGGTAGAGCACCAGACATAATTCTTAGCGGCATTTCTTCCAGCTCTTTACGTTCTCAGTTCAATTTCTACCGAGGTCGACTTTGCCTTTCATCCTTTCGGGTTCGATGAAATAAGTATCTGTCGAGCATTGGGTCGTTGCAATCGACCGTCCCTCCCCTCAAATTTGATGGCCTTGTGCCAAAATTAGAAAGAATTAGAGTTGTTGTTATTGTTGTTGATGCAATTGTAAAATGTTGTGAAAATTTAGTTTTGATGTTGTTCTTAATTTCTCGTTTAAATTACTTTTTCCTTTCTTTTTAATGACCCTTACCAATAAAAGCAAACAAAGAAGTCGTTAGCAACACGTCCGGCAGCGGTCAGGGGTCAGACCAGAAGGCAATCAACGGCAACACTGCAACGGTTGTTGATAACACTCATAATGCTTCTGCTGCAGCAGTACCTGTTGCGACTCCTCTTGTTGTTGTAACACCTGAACGAAACGAAGCAACTCCAAAGACTAATGTCGATTACAGTCTCAAGGTGGAAAATAATGCCAACGATGAGTTGAAGGAATCCAAGTCCACAGCTTTATCAATGGCCAATTTCAAACATACTGACCTGGCTGAATTGCTAAAGAACCCGGTCCTTACACCTTCATATCAAGTGACAAGATTGCAGTTGCTGCAATCACACCTGGAAGCGGCATGCAGAAAAAGAAACAGTTCTTTTGCTAACGGCGATTTGAAATCAGGAGCAAGAGTGATTGCTAGTCCAAGTGTCTTCAAAGCCGATGCCAATTCGATGATAACTCTGAAGAACATCAATTCCTACTTGGAAATCGAGGATACGAAAGAGATCGATGCTGGCACTAATGGCTTATTACAGAACCAACAACTTCAGTCACATCTGATGCAGATGAACTTCGATGTGAATATTGATTCAAATATTAGCGAATCCAGTGACAGACTGCAGTACTGTGGTGTTATAATGCCGAGTACATCACAAGAAAGACTAAATGTTATTGGTCCGAATCCGACTTCGATCCTCAATCATTTCAGTGCAGAATCGGAGAAATTGTGTGAGATAGGTGGGTATCCACAAGGCAAGTTCGATATCTACAAAGTTCGATCTGTGAAACTGGAACAAACACTTTATAAAGAGACGTTATCAGTGAAAAACGACACGAAATCAAGCGAAAGCATAAACGAAGATGCTGAGAATTTGAGTGAGGAAAATAGCGTTGCTAATAAAGAGGTGCCTGCGAAAAAAATCGATAAAGATTCCGAGGTTGTGAGGAAAGAAGTGATTCCAGAACTAACGAACGGTTGTTCGGAAAGCAATTTGGATAAGTCGAGGTCGATTAACAAATTAGGTGTAGGATTAAAAATGTTGTTGTCTCGGTGGAGCAACAAAGTTATTTTAAAACTGGAAAATAATGCTTCTGGTGCAAACAAACGTTCTGGGAAAAGTTTTGTTAGAAAACAAAACGATATAGTAGCTGGAATTCCTCGTGGATCGATCGATGATCAAGGAAAAAACACAAACCAAAATTCACCAAAATATAACAGCGATGTTGTAACTAGCGAAACATTAAAAGAAAACAGCGAACAAGTTCAAACTAATATCGCAGATGTTTCAAAAGAGAAAAATGAAGATGACGCGTCAGCGGAGATAATGAATAATGATGAAAATTCACATAAAAACAGCGAAAATGTACAACAAAGAGAAAGCGATATCCTTTTCAATGAAGCTACAATACTAAATGGTGATGGTAAGCCAGTTATTGTGGGGAATCCATCACAAAACAATTCTAATGACTGTTTAGCAATGTCCTCTCCAATTACAATGAAGAGCACATCAAAAACAAAACGAAACGAAACAAAATACATAGAAAAGCTCCCAAAAGAAATTAATTGCATTAACGATCCTGAAAATGACAGTAAAACATGCATGGACGAAGAAGAGCTTACAAACACCGAAGGGGGTAAATTATCCGGTGAAAATACAAAGAAATGTGTTACTTATGTTTTTATAAAAGCCAATCCCGACTTGCAGCTCGATGACAGAACCAAGTGTCTGTCTGAGCAAAATAGAGTTCCTGTAATATGCCAGAAAAATTCACATCCGAAATATCACGTGGTCAGTTCAGAACATCCAAATTTTATAAAATACTCGAATGGAAACAGTGAGTCTTCCATGGAAATAATGTCAAGCAAAGATACTGCGAAAATAAAGGATAGTTTTCCTTGTGTTGAACAAGTATCACAAGAACAACACCAGCAACAAACGCCTGAATCGTTTGATAAAACGGCTATTTCAGTTAAGTTCCCAATCGGTGATGAGTTATTTATACCAAAAATGTTGCCTTGTAGTCCGAGTGTAGACTTAGTTCGAAATCCCTATCAAACAAACAGCATCCAAAAGAGTTCAAAGGTTCCAGCTGTGACGTTACAGGCAAGTGATGCCGATAACACTCTTGAGATTAAAGAAAAGATTTCTCTTAACGTGGAAGGAAACAATTTGTTGTTGCTTCCAAAATGTTTTTCTAAATCGTGCGATATCATCTCAAACAGTAACAAACTTTCGTTAGAAAACGGCGAACCTAAATATGATTGTGGTGTTAACATTGAGCTTTTGAACGGTAATAATTCCAACACGAATATTAACCAAAAGACAACTGGATGTGCTACAGGGCCAGTTTCGAAAATCGATAGCTTTGCTATAAGAAAAGAATCCTTTGCTGGATTCGATCAAGAAATGCTTCCGTTAGGATCAGAAATAATTCAAACAAATAGTTCTTTAAAATGTCCATTGATAAGCAAAAAGGAAAATATTCTCGACATTACAAAAGAAAACGATACAGGTTCGTTACCCAGTAGTTCTACCCCTGGGACAATTAACATTCTCATTAACAGAAATTCTGAACAAAATCTAACCAAAAGACTACCTGAAAATTTGAGTAGTAAATATGAAATGATTACAACGTCCCAGGATATTCTCAATGATGGTCTTACAACTAATGACAAAAGCATTCGTTCTGACTTGCCAGAATCTGACGAAACTGCATGCTTCGCTGACAAAGACGCGAGAAACGAAACGGATTCTAGCGGAGATCCATGCAAGACTAAAAAAATCAATGTTCCCATTTTCGCATTTGAAAAGACCAAACTGAGGGATATTATTTCTCTCTTGGGTTGTAAGCTGATAGAAACATCAAATTCTTCAAAATGCCAATTTTCGAATAATTCGAAGGCCAGCCTGGAAAATAATAATGAAATAAAAGAAGGAACGATTAACCCATATGCTTGTAAACTAGAAAATCGAGCAGAATGCAAACCAGGATACATCGTTAGTATTTCGCCAGAAGACAAGTTGAAGAATTTGACCGATAATAACGGGTCGTTAGTACAAACAGAGAAAGAGGAAGTTTTCAAAGATGGAACTGTGTCTTCAAATTTCGAAACCAGTGATGCAACAGCAAAAGACGGCAGTAAGGTACTTCAACTAGAAAATGCAGACGATGCTTTAAAACCAATGACAAAAGAAACCGTATCGAAAAAAGATACCTCAGCTACAAAAGTCTTTGATGAAAGTTACACGTTGAAGAAAGCGGGGGTTTTGTTTGCATTAACCGATATGATTGGAAGTGGAACTAATCGTTTAGCATTCTCTGACGTAGTGGATGCTGAGACAAGTCGTACAAGTTCCTCGGATGTTTCAAATGATGCAATAAGCAGAGACAACGGTCACATAAGTACGTCTGGTTCGAATTTGGATAAAAATTATAAATCTATATCTAACGACGGCAACGGAGATAAAAACTGTGGCGATTTATCTGCGAAATATGCACAGAAAACCCAGACAAAAATTAGTGTAGAAGAAAATGAAGAAACCAATGTTGCTACTTCGGTAAAACGACAAAATAGCACCAATTCTTTCGGTTTTATTGACGATCGAAGTTCAAACGTCAAGAATAATGAGTCGAACGAGCGACTTGCGAGGAATAAACGCTCAGAGGAATTTACTTTCGAGATACCACGATTTGCATATTTCTCAATTGAAGAAATGGACAACAAGCTAATAGAAACAGACAAAAGTAAGTCTTTACCGAAGATGACAAATTATAGAATTTCCCTTCAAAAGGAACTGTTATCCCCTTCCTCTGGTCCTATTGGTGAAAGTGGATTCCGAGAGGAGAATTCGAATACTTCCCTGCGAATCGAAGGTAAATTAACCGGTCAGGAACGCTGTTCGATCACGAAGAGAGTTTGCGGTTTTATTAGCGGTAAATACGGTATGAACGGAAATGGAGACGGTGGCCATCGTAGAAGAGATATCAGAGTCCAGTTTGACGAAGAAGAGGTGAATATATACAGCGAACGAGCAGACGGCATTACAAGTTATATACGACCAAATCAAATGAATGATGTGGTTTTAACTGAAAACTTAACCTCTTCAGATTTGCCAGAGAAGATTAAAGCTTCCTTTTGTACCACGGAAACCGATTCAGCTAGCGGCGTCATTTCGTTAAATAGTTCGCAAAACCTATCAGCAGAACAGTTGAAAGACGCTGTTGTTATAGATAATGATTTAATTGCTGCTTCGGTCGTTGACAAAATAACTTGTAACCAGAACAATTTTGGTGTCGACAATTTTTTCTATGATCCCCTAGCGTACATTATTGAAAGTATGCCGTATTCTTTAGTCGATGGTTGTATTGGAGAAGAAGAGATTTTTTGTAAAGAAAGCAAAATAAAGGGGGACATGGAATCAATTGGTGAGGAACCAATCAAAACATTTCCCGAGAAAAACACAATGCAAACTGTAACCAGTAAGATAATAGTTAAAGATACCAGCAACCTTTTGGAAGAAGAAGCAGCGAGAAAAGATCGTGAAGAATCTCAACTTACTTTGAACACAGGGCAAAATGAAAGTTCAAAAGAGAAGGAGTTTAGTTATTTTGAACCTGAAAGTAATGATGGCGGAAAAGAAAAGACTAGCGTTGTGGAGTTACCAAACAGTCTGCCAACAAAATTAAAGATTAACCCGACAGACGTTGCTCTGTATAACTCGGTCGAGTCATCAAATGTAGACAAAAATATAGTTTTTGATATATCTGACAATACTGTATCAAATAGCGATTCATTAAATAGTATTACTGTATCAAACGGCACCATCTCGAGCGGAGATGTCGCATCACGTGATACCTTCGTAAATAACGTCCAATCAGACGATAGTAACTCAAGTGTCGCCTCTAGCAGCGTCGTATCGAACGATATTAGGACGAATAATAACATTTCACGTGTTTGCTCTTCAATTAATGCCGTATCGAACGGTAATGCAGGAAAATGTGTCGCCTCAGACATTGATGTGCCAACAGTTCCGTTAACAAATGCAGCCGCCTTATCAAGTAATATCGCATCGAACAAGTATGTGATGAAATATGAGGAAGGTTCTGCAAATAACACAAAGTGTTCAGCCATCGCAGACAATGACGTCACCACATTTCCAGTCGGTGATACGAGGAATATTTCTACAGAAGTTGCATGTAGGACAAAAGATATTAATTTTTCATTATCAAACACCAAAACAGCGAAGTCTAGACAAAATTCCATTACCATTTCACTGGATGATGTTGCAACCACACACCACTGTCGTGATCGTGAAGGAAACGAAGATATTGCGTACATACAAGAAAATTTAGCAAGATATATCATGGAAAATGTTGCAAACATCAGCTATCCGAAACCTAGTGATTTGATAGGGATTGGTTATAATTTCGTTAACACTAACAACGATCCAATAGAAAAAGCGTTTAGAAGCCATTGTACAGAAATGTATAAAAATACGAAAGCAACGAGTACGTCGCCCGAAATGTTAGATAGTGCCAGGAACTCTTCCAAAGTTACGCCATTCCACAAAACCGTAGAAAATTGCTTGGATTTGGTTAAAATGGACATTACAAATGTCTCTAAAACAAGAATTGGTGTAAAAGACTATGTAACATGTCTTGCAATAAACGTCGGTGATAACACATGTTATATTCAGAAAAATACAATACAACAAGCGCAACTGAAAATGGCAAACAATACGACTGAGAAGCTGTTGGTGAACATCTCTGACTTTATTAAAGAACAAAACGATGACAATGACACTCGTAATGCGTCTATCAACGACCAAGATCAAAACAGCCTCTGTTTTAAGACAGTTTCGGAGGGGAAACCATTACAAGAATTCCCTGAGACTATTTCAGAGAAGATTTTTGAACAAAAAGAAAGATTAGTTGCCGTCGTGACAGCGAAAAAGGCTGAAAAAATTTATGAAATATCAGAACAAAATACGATCGAACTAGGACAAAATGTAAATGGTAAACTTAAAGTTTATAAGAAGAATCATTCAAATGGCATTGAAGAAATGCTGAAAATTTCTAGCGAAGAAAAAGTGCAAGAAGCATCGAATTCTGGAGTTGTATCAGAAAGGAATTGTCCAACTGAATCTCCTGGCAACAATACTCAGAACTCAACTGTTATGCAGACTTCTAATGGGAATGAAGAAGAAACTGAAGAAATCAATAATCCTTCAATACAGGGGTTGAATTGCCAGTTCGATACTAATCAAAATGAAAAAGTTTCAGAAACAAAGCAAGCAAAAGTTATTTCTGATTCAAAGACCAAAATTACAATCGAATCTGTATTGATTGACACCAATCGATCTCTTCCAAATGGAAACCGAAACGTGTGTGATTCGAACACCAAATCGCAAGCGTTGCATGATGCAGTTAATGGTATACCATCAAACATAGTTACCATCCAGTCTACAGAGAACGCAGATGTAAATCCGCCAAATATTACAAGACAGTTTACCGTTGATGAAAATACAAAAGGGGAGCCGTTTGCTGTCGCTAAAGATGAGGTAAAACATAACACAAACGAAACAGCAACAGGCAGAAACATCGAAGGAGATTCTGCTTCTTGTAACACTCTTCGTATTAACGTTTCGAACCCAGAGAAACAAAACAGCGAAATTACATCAGGAAATGTCCAAAATGATTTTGGAAATATCTTAAAGACAATTACAAGAAAAACATCCACTCAGGCCGATGATTCTGTTCCGTTGGATGAATGTGTAACAGAAAAACCGGATATTGTGGAGCACATTTGGGTGAATACAGTACAAAACCGAGCAGATGGCGCTGATAGCAGTAATGGAATCTCAAATATTTGCGATACTAAAAAATCAACTATTATATCAGTTCACAGAAATGTTTCTACTTCCGGTCATGAAAACACTTCAATGAAAGAAGTCGTGGAAAAGAAGGAAATATTACAAATATCCCATAACGAGGCGAATAGCTCTAAATTTAATTTCGATAAAGAAATTTTGGATCAAATTATTGAAACGAACACATTCCCCATGCTGTCAGAGAACAGCTTCGCCTATAGTTTCAGTTCTATTCTAAACCCTTTGGGAACTATAGTTATAAACTCTTCGAATTCTACATCAGGGAATAGTAGTCCGGAGTTAAATAAAGACACAGCTGTTCCAACAAAATGTGAAGAAGCAAAGGAAATACCAGATGAGCAAACAAACGAAAAGCAGTCGGAATATATGACCAGTGTAACTAAAACAAATGGACAACAACGGCAACAACCAAATCAACAACAATCAAAAACTGTCTCTGGTGGGAAATTACCAAACATTTTTGAACGTAAAAAAAGTTTCAGTCAATCTACAAAATATACGTCTTGTAGTCCGTTTCAAGAAAATAACCCTGAAAATAAAAAGACTGCAGCAACAGATCACATTAAGAATGAAACAAGGAATTACTTTGCTAAACCTTATGAACAAACTGACAGAAAACCTATAATGGTTGCAGCACCCTGTAAGAATATATCGAATGACAGGGCCACATTACCTCTGAAATCTCCCAGATCTACAACAAATAACAATGAAAACTCTCAAACACTAGGGCAGACGACCAAAGTTCGTAGCAAAGTATTTCAAAGTAGTGATGCTAGTCATTCAAAATATGGTAAAAATAATTTACAAGTTAGAAAGAATCCGAGCGATGTAGAAAACGCTACGAAACTGGATAAACCGAGAAGCAATATTCCAAACCGTAAGACGGCAACCGACGGGGAGATGGAGAAACTCGCCATTTCAAACACGTCGAATAACATCGCAAACACATATGCGATATCAGATAAAAACAAGTGTAGCATCGCCTTTTCTAAGCCAATCGATACAATTCAGACATCGATCAGCAATAAACAATTAAGTACCAAAGATTGTCATATTAAAAATGCGAAATGTAGGAATTGTGTGAAAAGTAATTCATCCTTTTTACCAAAAATCGGTTCAAGTGTATCAGAATCAGAAATGAAAAAACGAAGGAATATTTCCGATAACGACTCTAAAATGCCTGAAAGTCACACACGAAATGGTAAAGCGAAATTCAAATCGAAGAATATGCCGTCAATAGCTACAGTGTCGACGAAATCATCAATAAACCAAAAGTATGTTGTTCCCAGCTGTAAAACGAATCCAAATGATAAAACTATGACAGCGAACCAAAACGTTGAGACTCAAATCGAAATGGCCAGACAAAGAAATATGTCGGTTGTTGATCCTATCGATGAAGGATTGGCAACAGAAATTGAAACATGTATTAACAGAAACACTTGTTTGAAGGTTGATGACGAAACAAATTCCCTTTCATGTACGGCTATGAAAGACGCTGAAGTGTATTATCATGGTTTACCGTCGTTATACAAGAGCGATAAATTACCAAACCTCGTAGGTTCTTCATTCCAAGAACTCACTCCCAGCTCACCATTATCACCGAAAAATAACTCCAAGAATGCTACTGATAGCAAATCATCTTCGAAAGACTTTACTGATTCACATGGTACAGATTCTTCGAAGGGACCTTTATCAACTCAGTTAAACAGCCTGTCGCCAACAAATACCTTCACTCCGGCACATATGCATCCGCATAAAAGCAGTAAAGCGAAACATTTTAATGGTTCCAAACTAAACACTTTTAATCAAAATAATTGCAGGAACAACAAGTGCAATTGTATACGCAACCGATATCTAACTTCACTGAATAAAGATTTGGTCGTCAATAAGAAAAGAACCTCTACTGGAATGTCGTCTGCTAAAAAAAAGAAAACAAACGCAGTCGATTCGAGCAACCATCTGCTTTTTCGTAAAGGAAAAGAACATGTTTTCGTTAATAATATGAAAACAATTTCACAAAGAAGCATAAAAAAGCAACAGACTGACTCGGAAAATGATAATTTGTTGAAAGAGAAACTGCTGAAAACTTTGGTCAGGTCCAACGATTCGGCGGGGTCTACGTCGGATAATGAAGATAATATTGGAGAATACCATAGAAAATGTTTTCTGAGGAAAAAAGTGAAAATTAAAAAAACCTGTTTGACGAAAGAAACAAAATCTGAAATGTTTATCTTAAAGCTTCGTAAACAACCCAAGAATCCTTCGTCTAAATCAAAATCAAAGTCTTTTGGTAAAGGTAAAACTGTCATTTATAGCATGCCACACTGCGCCAGCACATTGCAAGATTGGATGGTAGAGCACACTAGAGAAAAAAAAAAAAAAAAGCACAGTAGTGTCTGATAGAGCACGATACCGTAGTGTTTCATAGAGCATGATTAAGCACAAAGTTATTTGGTAGATTTACAACGGATTTACAATCATTTGCAGTAGAGCATGATATGGTGTAGTAGTTAGTCTCTGGTAGACTGTGATGTAACATGAGTTAATGTGTATATATTCATTTAACGCCATGAGCCAAACAATTGCCGTCAATTATAATTTGCACTCGTAACGAAGACAAAAGATTTATTTGTTTAATAATTAATTTTGGTTAAAACACATCAACAGAAACATCTTTAGAAACTTGGTTTTGAGACGACATAAGTCGTCTGGAAAGTTCGTCAAAGGTTAACACTTAATTCTAATTTTATATATATATATATTAACATCGATTTCTTTGTGTTATGAAGAACACGCCTGTTTTTATCGAACTTCTTTTAACAGTCAACCCAAGATATTTCCAAGAGTTCAAAGAACTGGAAAAAATCCTTCAAGAAACAGCGTCGAAGATTTCCAAACCGCCACAGTAAGTCATAAATCGTTTTATCGTTTCGTTTTCGTTTGCATTGCTTTGTTTTAGCGGATCGGAAATGGTTGAGCACCGAACTGAATAAATGTCTTTTGGTGCTTAGCTACGTCCCTTTTGGATTTCTTTTCAAATCCCATCGAAGTTAACTCATATCTTTTCAACACGCTGCAACTGATACAATCAAATATCTGTTAATTTTGCAGTCCTTATTGTTGTTATCTTTGGACGAATACAGCAGTAAATTTGCTTTTCAAAGATGTATTTACATTATGATGGCTATTTTCTCTTGTACTACTGATATGTGTGTATGTGTGTGTATAGTTATGTGTATATATATATATATATATATATATATAT